>NW_022103898.1:8106188-8117048 GCF_000313985.2 Echinops telfairi | reverse complement strand
GATTACATGACCTGAGAGCAGAAGCCTGCCTTGTCTTGGTGTGTATCATGACAGTAGTGGTCTGATACAATATTGGCCTTTTGTGATCAGCTAACTCCACTCAGCATAGTGGTTTCCAGGTCCCGCCACGTCATGAGGTGGTTCCTGGTTCCATCACTGTTTTTAGGCGTGCAGTTTAGGCATTCCATTGTGTGTCTGGACCAGAGTTTCTTTATCCGGTCTTCCACTGTTGGTACTTCTGCTGTTTTCAGCTTCTCGCTATTGTCAACTAGGCTTCCATGGACACAGGAGAGCATATCGCTTACTTCTTTGGGGCAGATGCCCAGCAGAGTTATTTCCGAGTCGTATGGGATGTCCATTCACAGGTGAAGGCTGCGCCATCCTGCTTTCCACCATGGGTGCACCTGTTTACCAACCCAGTGCAGTGGATGGAGTGCTAGTCTCCCCACACCCCCTCCAGCAGTTGACGTTTTCTGATTTCTTTCTTTCGTTTTAAATTGGGCTGTCATCGTTGGTGTAGGTTGGGGGATATCTCAGGGTTCTTTTAAGTTGCCTCTCTCTGATGGCTAGTAATTGTGAGCATTTTTTCATGTGTTTGTTAGGTATTTGAATGTCATTTTTGGGTGGACTGGACATAATTTCTTTTTTTTAGCTGGTTTTGTTGGCATGTAATTCACATATTACACAATCCAATCGCACCTCCATCTGTTTTGGTGGACACATTTCTGTTTATGGAGACAAAATGTATATACAATCAATGGCCAGTTCTAAGGAGTTGTGTTTGATATGGTTTGACCATTTGTGGCAGTCTGGGTAGACTAGATAAACAAATTCATAGACACTGATCTGTGTATAAGAAAGAGCTTTGTGTAAAAGACTAACTGTATATTGAGAAGACATCCCAGTCCTGTGCCGATAAAGTCCATAAGTCTGATATTTGCCCTTATGTTTGAAACCACTCTATAAATTCCTCTTCAGACTCATGCAACACATGCAGTGACACTGAATGCAGGAAGATCACAGGGAAAGTGGGGGGAAGTCTTGTGGATCCAGTGGCAGTGGCAGCAGCTCAGTGCTGCAGGGGTCTCTACATGGCTCCTCCAGCTCCAGGGCTGTAGCATAGCTCCATGTGTCTTGTCGACAGAAAGAGGAAGCAGAGAGTATGTGGGTATCTGGCCTCCAGTGAACTATTTATCTCCGCGGCACCTCCAATGAGGTCATCAAGCTGAGACCTGATTGACAGGCTAGATTCCACCCCTTCGCCAGTTGACAGGAGATTTTTGTAACTGCCACCCCATTCTATGCTAAACAAGAGAACAGTTCCACCCATCCAGAAGTTTCCGTTAACTGCACTCATCTAGCGATCATTGTTGCCTGTCCTGAAGCTTCCTGTGACTAACCATCCAGGAGGTATTGGGTGTTTTCCAGCCTCGCTTGGTCCGTCTGCAAGGCGGATGGAGTGTGGTGCGAATCCGTGTCTGTTCTACTGCTGAGCGATATCGTGGGAGTGAACCATAGTTCGCTTCTCCAGCCTTCTGTTGATGGTTGCTTGGGTTGCTTCCAGTTTAGGGGCGTGTGACTCACACTGCTGCGAACATTCTGGTTCCTGTCTTCTGATGGCCTTCGGTTCCCTTGGGAAGATGCTTAGGGATGTCAGACACGGTCCAGGAGTCCCCAGAGTCACTGTGTCCTCACCCCCCACCCTCATCCCCCATCCTCGCAGTCGTGGGAAGTGCACTTGCTCTTGCTCTACCTTCTTACTAACATCTGGTGGTCTTTGTCACTTTTGTTTTCGTCATTCCACTGGGCTTTGGGTGACTGGTGGGTTCAAACCCACCAACCTTTCGGTTAGCAGCCCCAGGCTGGACACCCTGCACCCCCTGGCTTCCTTCTGAGCTCTGCTAGCCTCTCCCTGCCCCCAGAAAAACCCCAGTGAGATGATTCTGACTCATGGTGACCCCATCTAGGGTTCTTGAGACTGAAAATCTTTACTGGGGCAGGGAGCCTCCTCTTTCTCCTGAGGAACAGCTGGTGGGTTTGCACCATTAACCTTGCAGTTTGCAGCCCTACTAGCGGTGAAAGATGAGATCTCAGTTTGGTCTTATTTTGCATGTCCCTGATGATGGATGCTTTTGCAACGGCTTATTAGCCATTTGTAGATCTTCTTTCCTAAGTGTTTGCTTAATCTTTGGCCTGTGGTTTCCTGGGTTTGCATCTTTCTTATTGCTCACCGATAAGAGTTCTTTATATCACCTGCAAATGAGTCCTTACAGTGAATCCCTCCCCTCCCCCTCCCCCTCCCCCTCCCCCAAGAGGGAGCTTGACTACTCTTTTCCTTCTTTAAGCTTTTTCGTGTGAGTTGGGGGATGGTTTACAGAGCAGATGGTCAGTTTTACATTCGGCAGTTCATACACGTTTTGTTTCAACTCGGACAATATCCCATCCCTCATCCAACCTTCTCCCTGCACTTCCTGTCTCCCATCCTCCTGCTTCCCAACCCCTCTGAACTTGGCCCTTGGGTCAGTGCCCTTTGACCTTAAAGGCTTGATTAGGACACCACAGGAGTGCGTTCAGTGCCAGACCGGAATCACCATGGTCTGGGGGGATCCCAGGCGTCTCTAGCTGACCAGTAAGCCTGGTCTCTTTCATGGTTTTGAGTTTGGTCCCACATCTTCCTCCCATTTCACCCAGACCTTCTCAGAGCCATGCGCAGTGGGAGCTGGCCACCGTCTACTTCTTCTGGGCTCAGAGTTGTGCAGACTGACCACGGGCATGGTCCGCTGGCCTGCTGGACTAATCATTCCCATGTCTTTTGATATTTGTCCCTCTTCTTCCCCCTGGATGGGGAGAGACCGATGGTGGCACTTGGATGTCTGCTCGTGAGCTCTGAAGTCTGCCCCTCACTACACACCCATGTAGCATGCAAAACGTTGTCTTTGTCATCTGTGCTATAGCAATGGTCTTGGGATTGCCTGTCCGTCGATCTATCTCTGATGGGAAAAAAATGTAAATTTCAGTGAACTTGGTGATGGTTCGTGCGTGTGCCTTGTGCAGAACAATAGTTCCCCCCCTCCTAATCCCCAGAACCTGTGAACATGTCACCTTCCATGGCAAAGGGGACTGTGCAGACGTGATTGTAGTATTAAATAAAAAAATAATAATGACGCTGTGGGATGGTGTGGTGAGGGGCCAGCTCCCACCCGCTGCTACTCCTACGAGTTCAGTAATACTACTTCTGGGTTCATTAATGCACAATTGTACGGTTGAGATATGTAAGTATTATATTAAAGTCATCGAGAGCATGAGAGATAATACAATAATACAGTCAGGCATGATACATAGCAACATTGCTCACCTCAGCCCAGCTTAGTGGTCCACGTGGAGAGAGGGGGAAGGGAAGGAGGGAAAGGGAACAAGGGAGAGGGGGAAGAGTCAGGGAGGTCAGAGTCCGAGAGAGAAGTTCCCCGCCTATATTGCTGACCCATGCCTATATACCTTTTGGGGGCATGCCAGCCCATTAATTACAGGTAGAGACATACGTCACAGGGAAGGGTTGCACTATAGGCTACACAGCAATGAGAGGGTGGTCTAGGGGGTGGTCTCTGGGTCTCCATAGGAACCATTATCAGTAGGGTGCAAACCCCACCTAGAGGAACCAAGCTAATGGTCCCAAGCTTCAGAGAGAAGTAGGCCATTGTCTCCAGCAGCAGGGAGCCAGCCCACCCTGTGGAGGGATGAGACAGCAGTCTGGCAACTGATTGCCTTCAGGGGGGAATGCCTGAGCATCTGACCTCCCCCCACACGTGATCACATTAAGAACTTTGGAACGAGGTCAGTCAGTTTGGATTCATCAGGGGGACCCAGCATCATCACGGGATCAAAAAAGCAAGAGGCCAGGCCACAGAAGAGGAATCGGTCATATGCTTTGAGAAGGACCCAGTCCACTGCCGCACGCTTCATCGGTGGAGGAGGGAGGGGGCCACAGGGCAAGTTGCTCAGGAGGTTAATTGCCGATTGCTTTCCAAAGAGGTTGCGTCGTTTGACATGGGCAGCGGCGGTGAACGAGGGTTCCGATTGCTCCGCATCCGTGCCAACCCTTGCTATTGATTATCACGCTTTCCATTCCGGCCGCCCTCCTGGTTGTGGTTTGGATTTGCATTCATTGGTTACGAGTGGGGCTGTTAACCACAGAGTCAGCAGTTCAAAACTACCAGCTACTCCCTGGGTGGAGGTGAGGCTTTCTACTCCCAGATGGAGTGACCGTCTCGGAAACCCACAGGGCGGTTCTGCCCTGTCCCCCGGGGTGGCTGTGAGTCGGCGAGTTTGAGGATGTGTAGTGACTAATGACGTGGAGCGTCTGTTCATGAGCTTATTGGTCATTTATTTGCCTTCATTGATTATTTCATACTCAGATCTTTCACTGGATTATTTGTCCCATTTCTTAAGTGGGTCATTTGACCTCTGATTCATTAGTGTTACAATTCTTTAGATAGTTTAGATGCAGGGCCCCCGGCAGGTCTGTGATCTGCAAATGTTTTCTCCCATCCTGCAGGCAGCCTTTTCACCTTCTCAGGGGTGTCCTTTGAAACACCGAAGATGGTCAATGGAAGGGTTCGCAGTTTATCTTTGTTAGCTCTTTCTCACTATGCTTTTGACGTCACAGCTGAGAATCGAACCCAAGGCCATAAAGATCTGCCCCTCTGCTCTCGTCTAAGAGTTCTGTGGTTTCAATGTTCACATTTATGTCTATGATGCATACGTTCTTGGTCTTAAGGCAGGATCCAAATTTTGCATGTAGCTGTTCTGGGAGCCCCGGTGGTGTCGTGCATTACTAACTGCAAGGTCAGCAGTTCAAACCCACCAGGCACTCCAGAGGAGAATGTGTTCAGTTGGGTTCTCTAGAGAAACAGTGACGCTCGTGTGCATAAGAAAGAGCGTGAGCTCGAGAAGTTTCCTGACATCAAGAAGGCGTCCCAGCCCAGTCCGACGCAAGTCCATGCGTCCGCTGCGAGACAAGGTCCTCTTCAGGCTCAAGTAGTTGCAGGCCGATGGCAAAGAAGGGTGAAGCCGGAAGGTCACAGGGCAGGGGGTAAGGGGATGGCTGGGAAGTGCAGTCATGCGGATCCAGGTGTTGGTGGAAGCATGGAACCAGCAGCTTTCAGGGTCGGGTGGCCCATATGGGGCCTCCCCTGGAGGCAGACAGAATCCCAGCAAGCGAGAAGGCAACATGGCAGAGAGAGAGAGGGGAGAGAGAGAGAGATTTCCCCCTGGTTCCTTATAAGAAGGCCGCACCCCCAAGGAGGCATCCTCAGGCCGTGACCTGACTGACAGGCCCATTACTGCATGCTGATATAAAAACACCCAAGAACCACAGAGAAAGGTGAGGCTTTCCACGCCCGTGGAGAGGTATCGTTCCGGAAACCCGTTCTCCCCAGTTCTCCAGGGTTGCTGTGCGCGGGAATCCGCTCGAGGGCTGGGAGAGTGAGGGATGTAGCAACACGCAGGTCATCCGTGATTTCCACCAATGCTTTCTTGGCGTGGGGACCCCTGGCTGCAGGGGCTCAAGAGGAAGCAGGAGGAGAAGAGTTGGGTCAGCCCTGAGGAGATCTTTCCAGATGGCAAAGGGATTTCTTGAGAACCGCTGGAAGCACTCTGCTTCCTTCCTTCTTAGTCAATTTAGCGGTTTGAGTGGAAGGTCCCCAAACATATGTGTCCACAGTTCATGCCCATTGTGCTCTGGGCGTTCGTTGCAACCCCCTGGATGTAGCCGTCCCCACCTCCTCTCCACCATCTCCACCTGTCTTGCTCTCTTGCCCCCTCCTGCCACAGAGCTGTGTTTGGGTGCCTGTGCCACCCTGTGGGTCTCCTACGGTTGATGGCCCCGAGGCCCATGTTCCTCCCTGCGTTAGGACTCCCTTTACAGGCCTGTCTATTGTCAGGTGGCCTCTCTGATCAGGATCACAATCTAGAAAAGTCCTGGATGGAGAGGGGAGTGGAGGGGAGTAGAGCAAAGTACAGAAACATAAAAGCCACCTAGCATACTGCTTCTTTGATAAAGAACATCAGAGCCTGTGGCCCTTTGGACTCTGTATTTCAACACGTTGGGCTGCTCACCGTAATGGCAGCAGTTCAAAATTGCCCCCACTTCTCAGGAGACAGATGCCGAGAGGGTTTACCATCTGGAAAACCCTTGAGGGCAGTTCCGCGAAGTCCTGGAGAATCTCAATGAGTCGGCAGGACTGACGCGATGGTACTGAGTATTCAGCGGTGAGGCTGGCCTCCGGCTTCTCGTGTGTCTTTGTGGGGGCGCCCTGCAGACCTTCTGGTGATAGGATGGTCTCTGATCAGCAGTCAGGGAGTCCCCAGGCTGCCCGGCCTGTGAGTCCAGGTGGACTAGAGAAACAAATTCATAGACACTGATATGTGTATAAGAAAGAGCTCTACTACAAGAGCAATTGAATATTGAGAAAACAGCCCAGCCCAGCTCAAGTCCCTAAGTCCCATATCAGCCCATATGTCCGATACCAGTCTATAAAGTCCTTTTCAGACTCACGCAACACATGCAATGATGCTGAATGCAGGAAGATCACAGGCCAGTGGGCGGAAAGTCTTGTGGGTCCAGTGGCAGTGGAGGCATCTCAGTGCTGGCATGGGTCTCCACGTGGCTCCTTCAGCTCCAGGGCTCTGGCTGCCATCAACGAAGTTCCATGTGTCTTGTCAACATGATCGTGTAGTAGCGAAAATGTGTGTGTCCCACCTCCGGGGAGAAAGACAGGAGTTCCCAGAATCCTCAGGAGAAAGCCATGCCCACCCAAAGGCATGATTGGCTATGACCTGATTGACAGGCTAGACTCCACCCTTTCGCAAGTTGCCAGGAGATGATGTCACTACCGCACCCGGGCTGGTGTCTTCCCAGTTTCAGACCCTCCCCAGCTACTTTTCACCAGCCCTCTGGTGCCCTTCGCCAAGGGCCCAAAGCTTGCCTCAAGCACCCAGCTGTGAGCAGAGGCCTTTCTGCAGGGAGCTGATGCAGACTGGCCCTGGGACGGGCTGGCCCTGTGCCATCGAGGTGTCCAGGTCTGCCCTGCGGGGCTGAGGAGAGACAGACATCACCCAGTGTTCTGCTCTGATGCCCAGCTCCTGATGTGGCTCAGCCCTGGCACCCCGGAGGCAGAAGGAATGACAGACAGCCCCGCTGTAGGATGTGGAAACTGGCTCGTTCCTTAGTGGAGTTTTCTAGGCCATAGGAAGCAGGAAGGATAAAGAGAATAAGCAGGAAAAGGGGTGGGGGGGCAGGACAAAGCCTCTTAGTATGTTGGCTGTACCTCCGACAGCTGATGGAGCCCGGGGCAAGAAGGCAGCTGGGAGGGCTCAGGTGGAGCTCCGAGCAGTGAGGACTCAGGGAGAGAGGCTGGAGATAACAGGGCCCTGGGACACCAAGCTCATCACATTCGGGGAGCCTGCCTCAGCCACCACCTGCTGGGTCCTTTCAGGGCCCACCAGCCCCCTGTGGTCCCGCTGAGAACTGATTCTGACCTGGGGCCCCTACAGGACTGGGTAGGACTGCTGCTTAGAGCTTCCAAGGCTGTCACCCTATGGGCCAGAACAGACACCCTCGTGTTTTATCCTGCTGTGTTTTGTCCTGCCGAGCGGCTGGTGGATCTGAACCTCCAAAATTTTAGTGAGCAGCCAAGTGCAGGGGCAGCTTCACCACCAGGGCTCCACCGGGCCAGTGACCTGTCCAAAATCCGGAGCGAATCCAGAGGCGGAACCAGCACTAGATGCCATCTCCTTTGGTGCCCCACCTCTCACCTGCCACCTAGTGCCACCACCACTGCCCCCCCACTCCCCCTCTAAGGCTCCAGCAACCCTGAGCACCTGCCCCAGGCCAGGTCCTGAGAATACAGAGCGAGAAATTCCAGGAATGAACTGCGAACAAACATGTAGAGAGAGCGTGCCCTTCCTTGTGCCGGGGGCAGTCAGGAAGGCTGACTGCGAGGGTGGCCAGCTGGGTCTGAAGATGGGCAAGAGATTGCAGACGGAAGACAAGCCCTGAGCAGGCGCTGGGGGCCCCTGCCCAAGGGGTGGTTTGGCCCAGGCACCGCGGCAGGCTCACCGCTGGCCCAGCCTTCGAGGGCTCGGGTCTCCATTGAGCGGAGCGCGTCTGGTGGGTTAGGGACACTCGGGTGGGCCCCTGGGTCTTGGGGGTGAGTGGACCCCCTGAGCTCCCGGCCTGCACCCCGCGCAGGTGCAGACTTTCCACGGAGACCTGCTGCAGCACATGGAGAAGAACACCAAGCTGGACATGCAGTTCATCAATGTGAGTCCCCCTCTCCCCCGCCCTGCCCCCAGCAGAGCCGCCTCTCCCCCCTGAGGCCGGCGCTGCCTGCTACCCCACCCCCGCCCGACCCCCACGCACACAGCCAAGGGGGTTCTCTGACGTGGGGGAGGTCTCCCGCCGCAGGACAGCCGCCAGCACTATGAGGTGGAGTACCGCCGCCGAGCGGCCAACCTGGAGAAGTGCATGTCGGATCTGTGGCGCATGGAGCGGAAGAGGGACAAGAACGCGCGGGAGATGAAGGTGCTGAGCTGGGGGCAGGGGGGTGGGCCGGTCCCCAGGACTGCTGAGCTAGCCAGAGAATGAGCCAATCGCTGGGGAGCTGGGCACTAGGGATCCTCAGCCACCCCCTCAGTGCTGCTTCTTGGCCCTGGGGCTCCCTGGACTTCTCTAGGGCCCCCGCAGTCCCCTGCCTTCATGTCACCACACCCCACTCCAAACACACACCTTTCTTTGTTTTGCTTCACCAGGAAACAGAGGCTCTCAGTGAAGTCACTCATAAACAGTGTAGTAATGGCGCCAGGCAGCTGTCCTGACTCCAGAGACAACTGGTCCCTTCTCCAAACCCCAGCCCCACCCACCCCTGGTCTCAATCCCCAGCGCCACTCCCTACCCCCTGCAGCCCTGGTCTCCATCTCCAGGGCCCCATCCACAGACTAATAGCCCCTAGCTCCTTGCCTCTGAGCAGCCCTGGGGGTGTAATGGTTATACGTTGGGCCACTAACTGCAAAGTCAGCTGTTCAAAACCAGCCATACCTCAGGAGAAAGACTTTCTACTCCTGTAAAGAGATACAGTCTTGGAAACCCACAGGGCCAGTCCTGCCCTGTCCTGCAGGGTCGCTGTGAGTCGGCATCTGCTCAATGGCAGGGAGTGAGCTTCTTGTTGGGGGTCCCTCTGGATCCTTGAAGGGAGCTCTCTTCTCCCCCAGCCCCTTCAAATCTTCCCTTCTAGGCAGGGCATCATTACTCCACCCCCTGCCATCTGCATAGATAGACCTCCCAGGCTCCACCTCTGTGCTCAGTCCTGCCCTGGCGGCCAGTAGCCCCACCTGTGAGAAGCACCCAGGCCAGAGGGTGGCAGAGCCCATGAGAGGCCAGGAGGGGGAGACTCTGGGAGAGCCAGCTGGCTGGGCAAGGACAGAGGGGCTTCAGACAGTAGCACCCCGCACTGCCTCCATCCCGAGCTCTGTGTCCCCCCAGGAGAGTGTGAACCGGCTGCACGCACAGATGCAGGCCTTCGTGTCCGAGAGCCAGCGGGCAGCCGAGCTGGAGGAGAAGCGGCGCTACCGCTTCCTGGCCGAGAAGCACCTGCTGCTTTCCAACACCTTCCTGCAGTTCTTCGGCCGGGTGAGCGAGGGCTGGGGGATGACAGGCAGTGGGGCCCCTCCTGGGCCCCTCCTCTCCGTGAGCCCTGCCTTCCCTCCCCTCTGCACAAGTCCCTTGTTCTACTTACTCATGTTCCCAAACCCCTCTCCGTTTCTTTGTATCACAAACATTCACTCGCGTCTTCCGGGGCTTTGTTTATTCTTGCATGTGTGCATCAAGTCGCACGTCTGTTTAGTCACTCGCGAGTGAGTCAATCACTTTTTCATTCAGGCATGCATGTGCTCGCCATGTGCACGGGCATGGATTCGTCAATTCACTCAGCTATTGCACATTCACCTTGTCAGAGTTATTAGAAATTCTATGCCCTTGCTTTGTTCTGATCTGCTAAATTAGTCTATGTCCCTTAGTCTTGCTGTTTGTGTACAGCGGCTATGTTGCTTGGTGCATTTAGGTTTATGACTATTACACCTTGAGAAATATTTCCCTGCTCTTCCTCCTACTCTGCAATGAGACTTTTATTACTCCTTTCCTTGTAGCCTGCCCCTTCTATCTCAAGAACCCTTGCTCAGATCACATGCACACCCACTCCTCACTTATCAACGTGGCTTGGTTGCAAAGGCAGGGTCAGTGTGCAAAGACTGGCATTGTATGAAAAATGAAGGAGGATCACATCAAAGCACACAATGGAGGGTGGTACCCCATTGCAGAACTGCCAAACGACATCCATACACAACTGCCAAGCCACTGACTCATGGCCCAGGCAAGTTGACATGTTACCTCAACCATCACAGTCTGGTATTACGCTCCCCTTGAAAGCATCTAAGACTTGTTCCTGCCAGATGTGCGTCTGTCATCCACATGCAAATCAGTCAGATTTTTTTTACTGTTTTCATGAAGGTAGAATGTCAGATAACCAGGTAGTCAGTAAGTGAGGAGTTGACGTAGCACCATTTCCCAGTCCACCATCCTCATCCACTAATACTTCACAACGCCCGCCCACGGTCAGGTCCAGGGCTCAGCACTGTCCTCTCTCCTGATCCGATCGACTGCTCTGCCGAGACCCACCCGAGTGCTTCCCACAGAGGCATGCTTGGAATCCTTGCAAACATCCCCCTTTCACCCTGGCCCATGATTGGTGGCTTAACTGGGTGAAGGGCTCCAGTGTGGCGGGCCTCTTCTCTTGTCACCGAAGGTGG
>NW_022103898.1:8098723-8105165 GCF_000313985.2 Echinops telfairi | reverse complement strand
CCTAGAGCTCTGTCACCAGCAGGACAGAACATTGGCCACAGCTGGCCTGGCAAGGATGTGGCTGCCCCTGTGACCCCAGGAGCTCCCCACTCAACCTCAGGTCTCTCCTTTGCAAGAGCAGCTGTGGCTCAGCCAGAGAGACAGGGGTTACTGGAGCCCAGCTGTGTGATTACAGCAGCCCAGCTGCTGCCACTGCCACCGGGGAAGGCTGTGCTCAGCTTTCCGGCACAAGCGAGTGTCCAGGTGAGAGTCGGAGCTGGAATCCCGCCTTCACGCGCTTCATGCCAACCTGAACATGCAGGTGCAGTGTCTCCTAGAGCAAGACGCACCTTTTGTTTTGCATACACCTTCTTCTTTCTCTCTTTGCCAACCCTGTGCCCCCTGGGCTGCGTCCGGTAGAGGAGGCATCAGTCTCCAGTTGAGCAGGTCACCTTAGGCTAGCATTGGCCCAGACCTAAGACACCTAGCAGACACCTAAGACACCCCTCCTGGGACACCCCCAGGATGCTTGAGCCATGTTGCCTTACCCAACCCGCTTAGCGAACATGTCCAATTCCCCCAGAAACCTGGTGGCATAGTGGTTATGAATTGGGCTGTCATCCAAAAGGTCAGCAGTTCAAAACCACCAGCCACTCCAAGAGAGAAACATGGGGCTTTCTACTCCCATGAAGGGTTACAATCTCAGAAAGTCCTGGGGCAGTTCTGTAGAGTGGTAATGACTAGATGTCGGTACTGATCGATAGTAGTGCGCTTTTGAGTCAATCCCCTGAGTTCTTGTCTTTACTGGCTTCTCAGCTGCAGATTCTGCCAGGCCAGATCCTGCCTGTCCCCTAAAGGTCCTCTGGGGCCAAACCTCGACCTCCTGGCATGCTGACAGGCTGGCCTGCCTGGCCTCGCTGTTGTCCCTTCTAGGGAAGGGACTGGTGGGACCTGGAGGAGAAGGGACTATCATCATTGCCTCCTAACGTTTTTGTCTTTGTGTCTGAGAAAGGGGGGTCCCTAGCCTCCGGGAGGCCACATTCAGAGCCCCTGCAGGGCCAGTCCTGAAGTCCCAAACACAGGTCCCCACATGAGGCCTCCTGGCCTCCCACCTCTCTCCTGGCTGTGGGCTCCGAGTTCTTCCCGACAGCCCTGTGCCCTGGCTGTGGCTGCGTAATGGCCAGGGAGGCGCTTCCCATCACCTTCCCATTTGTACAGTGAAGGAAACCAGGGAGCGGGCACACAGGATGCACCTAGACACGTGGTGCTGCAGCCCCTGACCCACCCGCTGACTACGGCAACCGAAGCTGGTTAGGCGAAGCTGGTTAGGCCGTTCACAGTTGCTGCCTCTGCCCCCAGCTGGCCACAGGCGCAGGGCTCCCACCCCTGCCTGGCCCCTCCCCTCCCTGAGTCTGTTGGTGCCCAGGCACAGGCACACTGGCTGGTGTCTGTTCTCAGCATCCTAGTCCTAGACTCGGGCTCAGACTTCTCGCCCCACCCCCCTGCCCCACCAAGCCACCCTCTAGCTTGACTAGACACAGCTCGCTCCACGTACAGTTCATCCCCGCACACAGGGTGCTGCTCAGTGGTGCTTGATCTGTGGCCACAATCGATTTTAGGACAGGTTCATCTCCCAGAAAGAAACCCCACACCAGAAGCTGTCATCGCCCAACTAACTTCTCCATCCTCTCCACTCCCAGCCCTCCCACCCATTGCCACCGGCTCCTGTGGGTCCCCCCACATCGCTACAGGAGTAGACGTGTCAGCCTACAGGATCGTATCTCTCTACAGGAGTGTCAGCCTACAGGATTGTACATCTCTACAGGAGTAGACATGTCAGCCTTCTTCTACCGACTGATGGTTTTGAACTGCTGACCTTGTGGTGGGCAGCCCAGCACATAACCACTGGGCCACCAGGGCTCCTCCAGGCAACACAGCTCTAGGCAACCGCTAATCTACTCTCAGTCTCTCTCCAGATGTCCTGATTCTGGACACTTCAAATCCACAGGATCAGAGAGGTTGTGGTAGTTTGTGACCAGTGTAACTTTTTAAGACCGCCCCTCCCTCCTCCTCCTCTCATTGTAGCATGTTATCAGAGTGCCTTGTTGCCAAACTCATTACAGTTAAGGTATCCATTCACTGCTGCAGGCTATTTAAACCGCTCCCACCTGGGGCCAGTCTGAGTATTGCTGCTCCGCCCATTCCAGCTGTACCCAGAGAGGACTTAGGCTTTCCTTGTTCTGGGGCCTGCATCCAGGCCTGGGAGAGGAGATGCTGCTTCAAACGGTAACTTTGTCTCTCCGATTGCTGTTAATTTCCAGTCTGTTACCGAAAGCAGCAGTGCTATACGCTTGCCAGGAGCTGGGGCTGAGTGTTCCTTGCTAGAACTTTCAAGGTCCTAGTTAGTATGTCTTCTTAAAATTCTTGTTACAATACAGTTACAATTACAGTTACAGTTACAATACATAGTTACAGCCTAGCGGGTGGGGAGTGGTACCTCCTTATGGCTTTGACTTTCATTTCCCCGATGGTGAATGCTTTTGAGCATCTTTTCATGTGCCTAGTGGCCACTTAAAAGGAGTCCCGGTGGTGTAGCGGTTATGCACTGGGTTACTAACTGCAAGGTTGGTAGTTCAAAACCACCAGCTGCTTCACAGGAGGAAGATGGAGCTTTCTGCTCCCATAAAGAGTTCGTCTCAGAAACGCACGGGGGCAGATCGACTGTCCCGTAGGATCACTATGAGTTAGAATTGACTCAGGGGCAGTGAGTGGTTATCCATATATATGTTTTGGGATGGAACTCCCCTCCCCTTTTTGTTTTCTGCGTCCTGAACAGTCAGTCTTGGACCTACAATTGTGGGAGGGTGGGGGCGTGGAGGTCTCCTTGGCTACCTCCTGGTGGATTGAACAGCCAGACTTCTCAGGATGGGGAGGAGCTGTCACAGCCAGCTGGGTCCTAAAACACTCTCTCTAAGAGCTAACTCTCAAAAACAGTCAAGCATACCTTTACCTGTTACTACACGGAAGCCACTCAGCGGCAGTGAGCTTGGCTTTTGGTTTTATACTTCTAAAGGAGCCCTGGTGGAAGAAGGGGGTTCTGCATGGGCTGCTGACCAGGAGGTCAGTGGTTCGACGACACTGGTCTGCTACTCAGGAGAAAATGAGGTTTTCAGCTCCTGTAAAGATCTATAGGTTTGGGAACCCTAGAGAGCAGCCCTACTGTACCCTGTAGGGTCGCTGTGAGTCAGAATCAAGCCGACGGCGATGGTTTGCTGTAGACTTATAAGCTGACTACACCACTAGAACACAATTTAAAGAACGTTAAGACCCTGGGCACCCAAGATGCCCTTCCTAATCCTCTCCAAATATCCATCCTTGCTTAATCCAAAACTGGTGGAGACCAGGCCATCTGACCTCACTCACGGCTTCTTTGGGCTGACCACAATTGGGCAAGCCTACCTCTTAGGCAAACTCCCTGACATGGAATTTGTGAGCCCAAGGGCATGCATGGGCATTGGCTTTGCTGGTTTAGATTTCCAGCAGCAATCAATGAGCTGCTCTGCGTCCACACACCTTGGCCAGCCCAGCGTGTGAAGCAACGTGTTGAGCTTTGCCAAGCTGAAAGGTTACTCCGTAGGAGTTTTACAAGTGAGTTTGGCACCCTCTTCTGTGTCTGCATCCCCATGCTTCTTAGGAATTTGTGGGAGCTCTTCATGTGCTCCTGGAGTTACTCTAATCGGCTTAGGTGTGTTGTTAGGTGCCGGGGCCTGCGCCCCGTCCTCACGATTGTTCTTATGGTCAAGCCCATCGAGGCAGCCACGTGTCTGTCCATCTTGTTGAGGGCCTTCCTCTGTTGCACAGCCCCTCTGTTTGACCTTGTGGGCTGCCAACCACCAGTCGGAAGCCAGCAGCTGCTCTGCAGGAGAAAGATGAGGCTTTCTGTTCCCAGGGAGAGCCACCATATCAGAAACCCACAGGGCCAGTTCTCCCCAGCCCTAGAAGGTCGCTAGGAGTCAGTGTGGACTCAAGGGCAGCGAGTTTGTTTTTCGAGAGTAAAGTTTTGTCATGTTAAGTATATGTTCACACACATATATATCTCAGTCAGATGTGCCAATCTCCTCTAGCTTCTGGGGTTGGGATCTTACTTAGCCAGGCCATACGCTGTTTAAAAGTTCTTCCCTGGTCTCTTCTGTGGTTCTGAACCCTGGGGCAGTGGTTCTGTCTGACTGTTGACTGCACCTCCTGGGCAGGGCTGAGGGCAGCCAGGGATGGCCTGGCCGAGAATGCTGTCCATGCTGGCCCCCTCAGCGCACACCGGCCCACGTTCCTGGGCAAATGTGGATCGCAGAGCCAGTGGATGAAGAACATGCTCAAGGGGCACAGGGTTCATTTCTGTGCTGTGTTGCTCATTCATCGCTGTAGGGAAACGGGTGGGTGCCCCCCTGGGTGCCCCCCCTACCCCTGCCCCAGGGACTCTGGAACAGCCACCCCCCGGGGTGGGGCACTCCAGGCCTCTTGGTGAGTGCCTAGAGTTGGACATCATGCTTGGTGAACTGGAGGGGCATGGGGACAGAGGAACACCCCCGATGAGACCGATTGACACGGGGGCTGCAACAGTGGGCTCGCACAGAGCGATAACTGTGAGGCTGCACAGGCCTGCGCAGCGGTTCGTTCGGTTGTGCCTGAGTCAGAACCGACCCGATGGTACCTACCACCCAGAACCTCCACCACCTCACCAGGAGGTTCTAGCACAGGGTCTGACACAAGGGAGATATCATTGGAAGGGGCTGCTTCCTGGAGGTAGGGCCTCTCTGGCCCTCAGTGTCATCCTCTGGAAAGGGGACTGATAGTGCCTACCTCCCAGGGCAACCGTGAGAATCAGGTAAGACGATGCATAGAAAGCATTTGACTGTTGACTCTGTCAGCGTTAGTGTCTGATGACACCAAGTTATCTGAACAGGGTCCAGCTGGCGCTAGGCTTTGGGGGAGGGGAAGGTTGGGGTAGAGAAGGGAAAGGCCTTTATAGCTGACAAGCACAAACTTACCCCCCAAAATCTACCCATTGCCATCCAGTCAGTGCTGACTCCGAAGGTCTCCAAGGCTGTAGTCTTGACAACGCAGACTGCCGCCGTCGTTCTACTGCAGAGCAGCTGGTGGGCTTCAACCACCAGCCTTTTGGTTAGCAGTCACGCACTTTAACCACTGTACCACCTGGGCTTCTTGTGGCCAGCATGGCAGAACCAAAGTTGAAATCCCCTTGACCCTCCACGATGCAATTCCTCCCACCGCGGTAGCGTGTCAGGAAGGCTGGGAAAGAGATGCTTATGTGGATTACACAATTGGACTGTGAAACTTACTCGAAAGGCCTTTTTCTAAAAGTGAACTCACATCTACATCAGCAAATAAGGCTTTACTGTAGCTACTGGGAAGGGTTGCAGGTAGAGCTGGATCCAGCAGCACAAGTGATGTTAATAGAGATGTGTCCCTGTCCGCTGTTTAGCTTTATTGCCCAGGTGGGCTTCACTCTACCTGTTAGGCAGGAACCCTGGTAGTGCTGTGGGGTAACCATTGGACGGCTAAGAGCAAGGTAGGCTAGGTTGTTCTGTCTCGACTCAATGGCAGTGGGTTTAGGGTTTGGGGGTGAAGGTGAAAGAGCTTATAGATGTTTACAAATGTTGTTAGGGCCCATCAAGTCCGTCCTGATTTTTGGTGACCCTACGAACAACAGAGCCTAACACTGCCTGGCCCTGCACTATCCTTACGGTCATTGTTATGCTTGAACCCCTGGGAGGGTCTTCCTCTCCGCTGTCCCTCTACTTTACCAAGCATGATGTCCTTTTCCAGGGACTGGTCCATCCTGAGACCACGTCCAAAGTCTAAGAGACAAAGTCTCGCCACCCTCACCTCTAAAGAGCCTTGCGGCTGGCCTTCTTTCCAAGGCCGATTTGCCGGCTTGTTGTCTTTCTTTCTGGCTCCTGGCAGTCACCGTCCTTTCCGCTTTCTTCACCCCTCAAATGCGCTGCCCGTGGCTACACCCTGACTCTCAGCGACCCCCATCATCCAAATGCGCCATTCGTAGGACGTCTTCCTTGTTCGTTATCCAGTGTGGAGGGATTGGAAATACCTCGGCCGGACTCAAGGGCTTCTTAGTCCTCAAAGCGACATCCCGATCTTCCACACTTAGCAGAGGTTGTATAGGGCGCACATGCCCCGTGCGGTACATCCTTTGATCTCCTGACTGCTGCGTCCATGGCCATTGATTGGGGGTCCAAGCAGGATGAAATCGTTCTGTTTCCATCTTTTGTCTTCTTCATGTATCATGCTTACCTCCTGGTCCAGTGGTGAGGGTGATTGTGTGTGTGTGTGTGTGTGTGTTCTACATTGAGTTGCAATCCCTATTAAAGGCAGTCCTTGATCTTCATCAGCAAATGCTTCAAGACCTTTGAGCTTTCTGCAGGCAGGG
>NW_022103898.1:8095648-8097558 GCF_000313985.2 Echinops telfairi | reverse complement strand
CCGAGCCCCGGGCAACGTCCCAGCTGGAGCCCGACCGCCGCTCCCTGCCCCGGACGCCATCCGCCTGTGAGTGTCCTGCCCTGGACACGGGGTGGGGAGCTGGAAGAGGCATCGGGGTTCCACTGCAGCAGGAGGGATGGAGGGCAGACTCGAGAGTGAACGTCGTCCCACCCACCCACGGGCCGCTGCCTCCCCACCGCCCACAGCCTCGCTCTACACCAGCAGCGCCCAGCGCCCACGCTCCAACTCCTCTGGGGAGCGCCCGGGCGCCGGGGGCCACAGGAGAGTCCGCGCCCTGGTCTCCCACGCGGAGGGTGCCAACCACACGCTGCTGCGCTTCTCGGCCGGAGATGTCGTCGAAGTGCTCGTGCCAGAAGCCCAGAATGGCTGGCTCTACGGCAAGCTGGAGGGCTCGTCCGTGTGAGTGGGGCGCTGGGGTGGAAGGAAGACCACTCCCCGCAGCCAGACCTCCCCGCGCAGCCGTTTCACCCGCTCAGTGGGGTCGAAGAGGCGGTCTCCCCCTACCCCACCCCCGGGGTCATAGGAAGAGGACTGTGTGTAGTTCTTTGCAGCAGTCCTACTGCTTGCAGTACCTATGCTGAGCCTGGCACTGGGCGGGGGCGGGGGGTGGGGGTGGGGAGCCCCCCTCTGTACCCAGAGCTGACATAGGGCCTCAGGGATGGAATGGGAGGTCAGGAGGTTGGAGGTGACTGCCAGGAACTGACTGGAGGCTCCTAGGACGTGGGGCAGATTGAAATGCACTTGCTCCTTGCCTTGTGTTGGGGTGGGGGGCTGCTGAGCCCCCCCCCAGCTCGGGCTACCTCCTGTGGAGGGAGAGGTGTGCAGCACATCAAAAGCCACCCGCAGGTCTGAAGAGCAGGGGCCAGGGGACAGCCCACTCAAAGATTGAACAGGGGGTAGGCTCTTTGTACAGGAGGGGGTGGAGCTGGAGAGGGGGGGATCTGTGGAGGGGAAGTCAGGGCACACCGGTGGCATGGCGGCTGCACCGGTGGATCCATGGATGGCTGGGTGGTCTAGCTGGTTAGTGGACTGATGGATGAGGGGTGGTTGTGTGAGTGGGTGTAAGCCTGCTTGAGAGGGTAGGCAGATGGGTGGGTGATTGGGGGGTGGACTGGGTCATTGGAGGCATGGGACACAGATGCATAGATGTGCAAGCAAAGGCTAGTGGGTGGGCACCTGGGTGGGCTAGCGGGTACACAGGGGATGGCCCGGTGGTCCATGGTGGTCTCTACATGGATGATGGAGGGGGCGCTCATGGGAAAGATGACGGTGGCTCGTGGATTGTGACAGGAAGGTCGGTTGGTGGTAGATAAATGACAGGGCGTGGATGCCTGCCTGGCCTGGGGGGTCTCCTGTTGTGCAGACCCACGGGCAGAGGCAGCATGGGCCACCTGCAAGCCCCCATGACCCATGTGCAGCAGGCTTCCTGGGGCTCCTCCACCATGCGACCTTCTAGACCAGTTCCCGGGACAGCATGGTTCCTTCTGTCCACCAGGGGCTGAGAAAAGGATGTGGTTTTATCATCTGAATGCACCCTCTGAGGGGACACAAGGAGTCTAGTTCATTCTGTCCCCGTTGAAAGCACTTCAGTGACCTTTGGGAGAGGGCGTGGTGGATTGGGTTTGGGGATGGGGGGAGGGCCGGTTCTAAGCCCTGGTGGCTTAGTGGGTTATGAGTTCAGCTGTCAACCACAAGAGCAGCAGGTCAAAGCCAGGCAGCCCTGGGGAGAAAGATGAGGCTTTCTATTACTGTAAAGCTTGACAGTCTCAGAAACTCGAAGGGGCAGTTCTGCCCTGTCCCCTTGGGTCACTGTGAGTAGGAACTGACTGGACAGCCGTGGGTTTTTAAGGGGAGATCATTTGGGGAATACTCATCATAGCGCCATCCCT
>NW_022103898.1:8092170-8093547 GCF_000313985.2 Echinops telfairi | reverse complement strand
AGCTGTCCCCTTGGTCTGCTCCAGCTCCGCTGTAGAACTTGACCAGTCATTGCCCTCTGGGGTCCTGAACTAAGGGTGGCCTTAACCCTTTGAAGAGTTCCCAATTAATTTTTGTAAATGGTCAGAAATAAAGGAGGTGAACACAGTAGCAGAGATGGTGGTGTCTGATTTGGGGGGTGGGAAGCAAGGTGCCCCCCACTGGAGAGTGAGGCCAAAGGGTCATGAAGGTTGGTTCCCGAGAGACATGTCCCCCCTAGCCCCTCACTGCCCTTATTCTGAGCAAGCCTATAAGTCTGCCCCATAGCTCCCAAGCTGTTTTCCCCTCGCCCATCTCTACCCCAGTCTAACTTTTGCTCCTAGGGGTCCCAGGAAATAGTGGCTTCATCAAAGCGGGAGGAAGAGCAGCAGTGGCTGGGCCCAGGACCACCAGCAGGTCACTCTCAGGTGGCCTGGGACACAAGTACCCTTTGTTCTGGGCCTCCCCCTCCCCCACATTCCCAGGCTTTCTGGGCTGGGATTACCCTGATCCAGGAAAAGGACCCACTGTGGGCCTCTGGAATGTGCCCTAGGGGAGAGGGGGTGGGGGTGGGGGGCTCAGAGTAGCCTGGCTGTGGCGTCTCCCGGGGCAGGGCTATACCCCAGCCTCAGCTGAAGCCCCCACCCCCACCCCAGGCCGGGGCTGTGTGCCCAGCTCAAGACTACGGAAGGTAGAGGGGCATCTCTCCCTGGGGTACCTGGGGTAGGGGGGAGCCCCTTCAATGGGGCCCAGTTTGGCTGGAGCTCACTGTTGTGCCTCCCCATATTGAGCAAAGCCTCTTAGTGGAGCTGGGGGGACAGTCTCAGCCCTAGGCCCAGGGAAGGAGGGACAGGATGGGGTGGAGACCAGGTCCTGGGCTGGTGGCATGCTGGCAGCTGTGAACCCATCAGGGTAAGCTTCCCTGGAGAGCAGGCAGGCACCCCAGGAGATGTGACCTCGTACTTCCAAACCCACCGGTGAGTGGGGCAGGGCTGCCAGGGACCCTAGAGAAGCCAGCTGTGGGACTAGGGGGTGGGGGTGGGGGTGCAGTCCTAGATACTGGCCAGGGCCCTGGGGGCAGGCAGGGGTCTGGTTCCCAAGCCTTGGGCAGTTCCTGGCATAGGGTGTAGGGGCACCTCCATGACTGTGGGATCCCAGGGCACCACTCTGCATGCCGCAAGCCTGAGAGGCTGCTAGGGGTGCCCACGGCCCCAGAAGCTGCTGGGGGGCCCCCACAGGCCCCAAAGATTTGTTTGGCCCAGGCTGGGTAATGACCATTCACCCATCCTACAGCCAGCCGTCTGAGGTGGGGTGGAGATGGGACATGTCCCCTTGGGTCACTGTGAGTAGGAACTGACTGG
>NW_022103898.1:8090187-8092070 GCF_000313985.2 Echinops telfairi | reverse complement strand
GGGGCACTGAAGTCCAGGGATGGAGGGAGGGAGGGGACATGCAGAAGTCATAAAGCAAGTCAAAGCTGAGCCCAGCTGGATTGGAGCCCAGCTCCTGGATCTCAGAGATAAAGTTGAGCTTTGCTGCGATCTGCAAGGTCAGCAGTTTGAAACTATGAGCTTTCTTGAGGGTAAAAGAAGAGGCTTTCTCATCCCATCAAGAGTTACAGTCTCAGAAAACCCACAGGGACAGTCCTGCCCTGTCCTGTGGAAACTCTGGTTTGGTGGCAGTGAGTGTGGTCTGGCTTGGTGGCAGGGCTAGCTAGCCCCTTCTATCACTAATGGCAACGGTCATTTCTTGTCACTGAGGAAAATCAGGTGCATGCAGGAGGAAAATAAGTCTGTCCCCTGTGTTTGTTCCCACGGCACTGGGGACATAGGTCCTGATGTACTTCCTCACCTCCCACACTCACCCACTTGGACCCCCTCCTGCCACCAGTCAGCCCTAAGGAGTACGAAGCGCCTTCCGGAAGTCAAGCCTGAGGTACGCCCACCTTGGGGTCCCCTCCTGGCTCCCTGCCTGAGCAGGGCTGGTGGGGCAGGTCACTTGTTTCCCCATCCCGTGTTTACTCTCCCTTGTCTGGAGGACAGCCCCAGCCGACCCTTCCCCCTCCTCTCCAGCACAGGTTGTGTGCGCCATGGGCGCTGGTGGCCCTCGGCTGGGCGAGGATCCTCCCGATGGCGCCTGGGGCTGGGTCGTGCTGGGCGCTTGCTTTGGGGTCACCGGGTTCGCCTATGGCTTTCCCAAGGCCCTGAGCGTCTTCTTCCGCGCGCTCATGAGCGACTTTGATGCCGGCTACAGTGACACAGCCTGGGTGTCCTCCATCATGCTGGCCATGCTTTATGGCACTGGTCAGTGCCCCCTCTGCCCCTGGATCCAGGCCAGGAGACCCCTGACCCCTGAGTGCCTCTGGGTCAGGTGGAAACCCTTGGGAACTTTAGCTTGGGGGGAGGGGACAGCAGCCAAGCTTAGGGCCCCTCCATTCCTGCCCCCTCCCAAATGGAGAAACAGATACAGGGTGCCTCCCCTCCCCCACGCTAACCTAGCATTCTTGTCCTGCCAGCCCCCCCATCTCCGGGCCAATGGGGGAGAGAGGGCAGGGTCATGGGGGTTGCAGGGAGTCTTGGAAGATAACTACAAAGGGGTGGGCTCCGGAACCCCAGGAGGAGCGGTATAGGGGCTCTGGGCCCGGTCCCTTCCTCCCCTGCCCTTTGCAGGGAGCTGTCCCCTTGGTCTGCTCCAGCTCCGCTGTAGAACTTGACCAGTCATTGCCCTCTGGGGTCCTGAACTAAGGGTGGCCTTAACCCTTTGAAGCTGCCATCCCCTGCAGAGAGGAGATGCGCCAGCCTGGGTGTACCCCACCCCTCCCACAGGCCCCGTGTCCAGCATCCTCGTGACCCGCTTTGGCTGTCGTCCAGTGATGCTAGTGGGTGGGCTGTTGGCCTCGGCAGGGATGGTCCTGGCCTCCTTTGCAACGCGCCTCCTGGAGCTGTACCTGACAGCTGGGGTGCTCACAGGTGAGGGTGCCACCAGGCACCTCTGAGGGTGGGGAGAAGGCTGGAGTCCTGGCTGAGAAACTGCTTGTTATCAGTCCTCCCCACCCCCTACCCTGTGGCAGTCCTTGGGTTTCCCAGTTGGCGTCCGCGGGGTCCTGCCCCGCTGCGGGGGAGCTGGGGGATACCCCCTCGGGAGCCAGGCCCAGCGCCACTGTGCCCGCCCGCAGGCCTGGGCCTGGCCCTCAACTTCCAGCCGTCGCTCATCATGCTGGGGCTCTACTTCGAGAGGAGACGGCCTCTGGCCAACGGGCTGGCGGCGGCCGGCAGCCCCGTGTTCCTGGCGGCGC
>NW_022103898.1:8076834-8089897 GCF_000313985.2 Echinops telfairi | reverse complement strand
CAGCCGCCGCCGTCGCCTGCTGGACGTGGCCGTGTGCGCCGAGCGCGCCTTCCTCGTGTACGCCGTCACCAAGTTCCTGATGGCGCTCGGGCTCTTCGTGCCCGCCATCCTGCTGGTGAACTACGCCAAGGACGCGGGCGTGCCCGACGCCGACGCCGCCTTCCTGCTGTCCATCGTGGGCTTCGTGGACATCGTGGCGCGGCCGGCGTGCGGCGCCCTGGCGGGGCTGGCGCGCCTGCGGCCGCGGGTCGCCTACCTCTTCAGCCTGGCCCTGCTGGCCAACGGGCTCACGGACCTCAGCAGCGCGCGCGCCCGCTCCTACGGCGCCCTGGTGGCCTTCTGCGTCGCCTTCGGCCTCTCCTACGGCATGGTGGGCGCGCTGCAGTTCGAGGTGCTCATGTCGGCCGTGGGCGCCCCGCGCTTCCCCAGCGCGCTGGGCCTGGTGCTGCTCGTGGAGGCCGTGGCCGTACTCATCGGACCACCCTCTGCCGGTGGGCCCCCGGGGGTGGGGGGGAGGGCGGGCGGGCTGGCGCTGCCCAGGGCCCCCTCCCCATCCCTGATGGCCCTTCCAGGGTTGAGAAGGGGCTGGCCCTCCCACAAGCAGTGACCCCCAAGGCCAAACTGGGCAGGTTACCAGTAAGAAACCGGCAGTGAAATGGATAGCCGGCCCACTCCCTCCCCTTAAGCGATCGCCAGGCAGGTACGTGATGTCGGGGGCTGGTTCCCGTTATGCAGATGGAGAAACTGAGGCACAGACTTCGTACAAGCCGCGGTCTTTTTGGCCTGACGTCACATGCTTCCCCTTGAAGCCCTTTGTCCCAGTGTCTGAGGCTCCTAGTCTTTAAGGGCAGTCGGGACAGGGACATGGCTTTGGGGTGCTCAGTGGGTGGGCGTGCTGGTGTCCTTGTTTAGGGCTTCCTGTGGGCTGGGACTCAGGAGCCAGCCAGGTTTGGGAGACTGTTCCGTACAAGTGAGGCAGGAACAAGGCAGCCCAGGAAGGCGCGAACTCTGTCTGATGGTCTCAGGGGGGACCGTGTGGCGCCCCGCCTCTCTCCCCACTCCCCGCGGCGTGCCTGCGCCTGCCGGAGAATGCCATTTGACCTGCCCACTCAACACTCAATCACAGGAGAAAGCGTGTTGTTGTTTCCACCTTGAACTCTGCCCACCTCTGACTCCGCCCGCCTCCCTTTTCAAGGAAACCACTGCGTGTTCGCAGTCCAAATGCGGACGCTCTGAGAGGGAAAAGGGCCACTAAGCAAGCATTAACGCCGCTGCTGCCCCTGCAGACAGGACATGGTCCAGAGCGCTGAGCCCAGGCCTGGGGCGGGCGGGCGGACGGACGGTGGGGAGACCGCTGAGAAGCCTGCCCTCCTCAGGCTGTCAACGCCTGACTCAGGTGGATGGAGCAGGACAGCCCGAGCCAGGGTGGCCCCCAAACCAGCCCTCACGTCCCCACGCAGAGGCTCGGGCACCCATTTTTGTGTTCTCACGTGGCCCGGGGTGGACCTCCACGGCAGGGAAGGAGACACGTGGAGAGAGAAGGTGGGGAAGCCAGATTGGTCATACCTAAGACACTCAGGTGGCGCTGTGGGTTAAGCGTTTTGGCTGCGAACCGCAGTGTCGGTGGTTCAAAGCCACCAGCTCCGTGGCAGAATAATGAGGCTCTCTGGTCCTCTCAAGAGTTACAGCCTCGGAAACCCACCAGGGGCAGTTCTACTCTGTCTTACAGGGTCACTAGGAGTCAGAATTGACTCCATGTCAGTGGGTGAGTTTGAAAGGCGCCTCTGGTGGCACAGAGGATTGAGTGGTGGGCTACTAACTTCAAGGCCAGCCATTCAAACCCAGCAGCTGGTCTTGGGGAGAGACAAGGCAGTTGGCTCCTGAAGGATTTACAGACTCGGAAGCCCGCAGGGACAGTTCTGCTTTGTCAGGATCAGCTCACAGGCAGGGGCAGTGGGCAAGCCTCGTCTGGGCTGCGTGTGGGTGAGATGAGGTTAGTGACTGGGCAGCGGCAAGGGGCAGGTTTAGGGAAGTACTGCCCAGAGGGGCTCAGGGAGGGGAGCCCCCCTCCCCAGGGGTCACAGCTGGCTGTGGGCAGCCACGGAATGCTCCAGGAGCAGGGGTCCTGGAAGGACCACACTTTAGGGGAAAATAGTTGAAGTGAAACTTTCCTGGTTATAAAAGTCCTACGCGCCTGTGATAGAGAACTCTGGTGGCACTGTGGATTAGGCATCAGACTGCTCGTTGCAAGGGAGGGAGAAAGATAAGGCGGTGTGCTCCTGTAAAGACTTATAGCCTTGGAAACCCACAGGGGTAATTGTATGCTGCCCTATAGGGTCACTGTAGGAATGATTGTAGGCCTGGATTGTGGGCTGCTGTGGAAGTGGGTGTGGAAGTGGGTGTGGGTGTGGTGTGAGCGTGTAATAGGAAAGGAGTCCTGGGAGGTAATGGGCTATGAGTTAGCCTGCTGACCATAAGGTCTGAAGTTTGAGACCACCAGTCGTTCCACAGGAGACAGGGTGGTCTGCTCCCATATAGTCTCAGAAACTCACAGGGGCAGTTCTACTCTATCCTGTAGTGTTGCCGAGCCGGCATCAACCCGATGGCAGTGGGTTAAATGTTTGGTGATAGATGACTCAAGCCAAGAAGGAAAGGGCGTTCCAGGCCAGTACTCATGACCTCCTGGGAGGGACAGGACCGGACCTGGGGGCGGTACTGGGAGGGTGACCCAGGCCCCGACAGACTGGGAGGTAAGAGGGGAAGAACATTAGCGATGAGGTCCAGGAAGGGGAAGTAACCTTATTAAGGACAATAATAATAGAACTCACCTGAGGGTTTCCCACCTGTACTGTGGGAGTGGGGAGGGGGAGGGTAGGTTCCTGACTTTTTTGTCCCCAACCCAGGCCACCTGGTGGATGCACTGAAGAACTATGAGGTCATCTTCTACCTGGCCGGCTCCGAGGTGGCCCTAGCTGGGCTGTTCATGGCTGTGGCCACCCACTGTAGCCTGCGTCGCACCCAGGACACCCCACCTGGAGCCAATACTGAGGACAGAGTCAGTGATGGCATGGCAGAAGGGGACTCTGAGGCCGAGGGGGACTCTGAGGCCCTGCCCCTGGGGACAGTGGAGATGCTAAGTGCCCAGACCAGGCCTACAGAAGCAGAGGCAGAGGCAGGGCCCAAGCTGGACGCTAAGCAGGATGCCAGGCCGGACCCTGGGTCAGAACTGAAGCCAGACACCAGACCAGTGCAGCGCTCGGGACAGTAGTGGAGCCACTGGGTGACTTCCAGAAAGTGGCTCTTTGTCAGCGCTCCCACAGGACTGGCCAAGGGTGACCATCCTGGGGTCCCAGTCGATGTTCTACCTGCCCAACAGGCCACGGTGGTCTGTCCCCCCCGACCTCAGTGAAGCAAGCGGAGAGGGGCATGGTCGGCAGTGAAGCTCATTCCTGTCTCTGCCGGGCGTCCTGGCTGCGCCCACTTCTGGGCAGTGGTGTCACCACGGCAGCGTGGCCTGCATCAAGTGACACCAAAATCACTGTCTATATAAAAAGTTTGTGCAGTGATTCAGAAATTTTTTATAACACTATCCCTGTAGCCAATAACAACCAACTTTTTTGGTAAATCCAGCTTACACGTATCCACAGAGCTACAAGGCTAAAGCTCTCTGCTAATTCCCAGTGGACGTCTGGCGCCTTCCCGAGCTGTCAGGAGGCTCCGGTTCCGTCGTCTCCCGAGCTCCAAGAGCTTGCTGGTGTGCAAGTGGCTGTCAGAGTGACCATAGCTGCTGACCTTGTCAAATGCTCTGCCAGTTTGGCTAATTGTTGTGCTAATTAGTATTGTGAACCTAATCAAGATCACATTTTTGAGAATGCTGTTTTTAATTAAAGGAAGAAAAGGCTCTTCCTAGTTATCCGTAATGTAATGAATCATCCAATCCAGTGTAGGAAGATTTGACACAGCAATTTTGTTAGTATTCCTATGATTTGGAAGTTTTACCGTTTAAGCAATTTACAACCACATCCTATATTGTTCTGTGATTAAGACTGGGAATAAATGTTACTTAGGCTTCTGTATGGCCTGGTATTGGGGGGAGCAGTCCCATGGGGGGAACACGGGGGTGTTGATGTCACCAACCTAGTGACCCCATTGCCTTTGAGGCCCAGTGACTGGGGTCTTGGGGAGGACAGGCATGAAGGGAGTGTCAGGGTAAAGGGTTGAAGCCTGGGGTGGGCATGGCTTCAGGGCCCCGAGCTGCTCACAGGGAGCCAGCAGTATCTGTGAGGACATGTCCTCACATGTCCAAATAGGGTGGGGGGCTGGACCCTGACCCTGAGCCCCGGTCTCTTTCATTCACTGAAGATGAATGATTGGGTCTATCTTGTGGGCTGGGGGGCCCAGGGGGCAGACATGACATTGGCCCTGCCACCTTCTGCAGCCAAGTCCCCCATCTTCTCTGTCTTTGGGGACAGAGCTCCAGTGTGTTGGGCCTGGTCATCCTGCTGGCCCTGGCCTCTGCTCCCTCCCAAGCCCCAGGAGCCCCAGGGCTGGCTCCCTGGTATATTCGAGCCTCCCTCTCTGCTGTGGGGGCACGGGGAGCAGGCCCTGTGCATGGAGGCTCTGCACACGCATGGGTGCTCCAGAGCTGCACCCCTGAGCGCGCACACACACACACACACACACACACACACACACACACACACTCTCACACACACACACACCCACCCCGGCTGGGCTGGCGAGGCCTGCCCGCCTGTCAGAAGCCCAGCCTCTCACCCCATTCTGTGCCACCCTCCCAGCTGCATTTCCTTTGCCTTAAGCCTCCACGGTGTGCTCACCGTGCTAGCCCTGCTTCAGGCCCTTCACAGACCCCCACTCGCAGAAGGCCCATGACCTCATGCCGAAGACGCGTTCCCACACTTCACAGATGGGGAAACTGAAGCACAGGCGGTGGGGAACGAGCCCAGGGCTGCCCTTCAGAAGTGGTATGGTCTCCCAGGTGGTTCTGCGGAGACCCACGTGGACTCCCCACACCACTCCTGCCTGAGACCCCCTTGGCGTTTTTTGTCCAGGACCTACATGCTCAAAAGTAATCAGCAGAAGATGGGTTTGTATCCACTCTGGTCTCTGCCCCACTGGCAGGCCCCTCGCGCCCCTTTCTCGGGGTGTTCGCAGAATTCACTGTCCAAACAGGACACAGTGAGCACGCAATGGGCCATGTCGTAGCTGCGCTGCAGCAGCGACTGTGACTGCTCCAGGCCAAGCTGGCTGCAGGGCGGCCCGACTTCTCCCCTGCTTCTCCCGGACAGAGCCCGGGACCCAGGGCTGGTGGAATGGGAGCTGCAGATCTCTCCTCCCACCTGGGACTTCCGCCCCCTGGCCGGCCCGTCCTGGCTCCTGGGGAGGCCACCTTACAGCTAGCCCTGGTCCACGATAAAAGGACACACAGAAAACTTCAGAGGCAGGCCAGATGCAAGCCTCTTGAAGCTCATGGCTGGAGTTCAAATCCCACCTTGACCCTTATACCTGAGGTGGCCTGGAGGCTCAGCTTCCCAACTGCACAGGGCACAGCCAGCACTGTGTACTGCTGGAGGGCAGGAGCTGGGAGTGCTGGGCGGCGCGCAGGGCCACTGCAGACAGCACTCCATCTGGGTGTTTATTACATACAGGCCTGGACCCAGCCACGCCCAGAGAAGGGGCTGAGCTGGGGGAGCAGAATAAATAAAGGCCACCGCGGTGAGCTGGAGGACGGGGGCCGCCTGGGCAAGGCGGGTGCACAGGAGGCACCAGCCACCACCTCGGCTGCTCCAGGCCCCCCCACTCCTAGGTGGGGTTGGCGGCAGTGGCCCCAAGGGCTGCTCCTGGACTTTCCACCACACTGTCCCTCTTCCTTCTGCCCTTGCTCCTTCCTGGGGCCGGCCTTGGCCCCAGGACCTCCAGCAGGCTGGGAGCTGGGAAGGCAGGCTGGAGGGTCCTGTCCAGGTGCCCGGCAGGGCAGGGGGCTCGCTGTGCTAGGACAGAGGGCAGGGAGGCGGCGCCCCAGCCAGCACGCCTTTATGCGCCACGCTGCGGTCAGTGATCGGTTGATCGGTCCGGCGGGCCGCCCGCTCCCCCTGCCCCCAGATCCGCACCCTGCGGGCTCAGGAGCCGCTCCAGCTGCCATTCTTGTCCTGGGGCCCGCCGGCCCCTCGCACATCCCGGGCCGGCTCCCTGGTGGCCGTGTCCTCGTCTTCGCCGTCCTCCTCGTCCTCGCCGTCGGTGAAGTCCTGCTGGCCGAGGCCGTAGGCCAGCGTGGTGTGCGCCAGGTCCACCTCGATGGGGAAGACGTCGGCACCGCGCAGCACGGCGTAGCAGTCGTTGTAGTACTTGGACATGGTGGACACGAAGCGCTGCAGCTGGAAGACGATGTCCTGGACTGGGGACGGAGGGAGAGCATAGCCGCTCAGGCCCCGCCTACGTGGGGCTGCCTGGGCCCCGCCCGGATGCCCCGCCCCCATCCCGTGCCCCGCCCCTTGCCCTGTCCTGCCTGCCCTCATGCTGTCCCCGAGTGCCCTGCTGTGCTGGCAGTGAGGGGCAGCCCGGGGCTGGCCCTGACTCACCGTGCTTCTGGTCCAGCAGCTCCATCTTCTCCAGCACGTCCTTGCGCATCTGCGAGAAGCGGCTGCGGGCCTCCTGGCGGCAGCGCAGGATCAGGCGGTACTCGTAGTTACCTGTGCTCACTCGGTACAGGGGCTCCCCGAGGGCCTGGGTGGGGTAGGGCACATTAGCCACCCCAGCGGGGCGGGGGGCAGGGGGAGAAGAGGGCAGCCCCTCTCAAAGCTGTCCCTGAGCTGTTGGGAAGCAGCCGGCTGACAGCCGGAGACCCAGAAGCACCAACAACCGGAGAAGCGGGGGGAGTCAGCTTTCCCCGGGAAAGATCGCTCCCCCCACAGTCTGAGAGAGCGGTCCTGAGGCCAGCAGGATCAGGAGTGGGAGTGAGGCCCTGCCTCCCCAGGACTAGGGTCAGCAAGGGTCCCTGGCGGGCTCAGGGTATGCTGGGGGCCTGTGGGGGGTGGTGGTGCAGAGGGACAGGCAGGCTGCAGCCACTCACCACGCAGCTGTACTCCTCATCGTCCATCTCCTTGACCTTCAGGCAGTACGACTGTGGACAAGTGAGGTCAGAGTGGCCTCAGCCTGCTGGAGGCCCACCCTGAGCCCCACATTGCCCCCCAGCCACTTCCGGGCACTGAGCACAACAGGGGACGGGGTGGAGCACCCACTCAGCCTAGGGGTGGGTGTTTGCCAAACTCGGGTCTCCAGAGGCCGTGTGAGCAGAGGTGCTCCATGGACAATGGGGCACTGGGAAGCCCGCTCAAAGGCCCAGCATGCTGGCAACAGAGGGGTGTGCTGGCTCGGGCCGCATCTTTGCTCAACTTCTTGGGCCACAGAATTCTACGTAAACACCAGCCCGTCGACAGCGACAGCGCTCTGCTGCTCACCTCGCCCATGCCCACTGGGCAAGGAGATCCAGAGAGAGGACACTGCCCAGCCCAAGTGCCCAGGCCCTGGGGGCTCCTGGGAGCACGGCACAGGGCCTCCCTGCAGCCTGACTCCCTAACCACCTCCCAGCCCCGCACCCCGGGATGAGGCAGTGGCCCTGTCCAGCCCCCTGTCTTTGCAGAGGCATGCCAGCACTCACCAGGTACTCAAACTTCACGTCCAGGTATTTCTTGATGGTGAGGCGGGTGTCTGGGATGGCTTTGTTGAGGTACGTGTTTAGGTCTGTCAGCATCTGGAAGGGAGGGGCAGGTGGACACTGAGGCCCCTATGGGTGGGGCCAGGGGGACAAAGAGTGACAGCGGCGATGTGTCACCTCTCCCAAGGGATGCAGGCTGTCAGAGCAGGGGGTGATGTGCACTTAGCCCCATCTATCTGAGGAGCTGAGGCCAGGCCCAAGGAGGCAGGCGGCAAAGCCTGGTCAGCCACGGTGGACTACAACACAGGCCTCCCCTGCAGGCCACACAGGCTGCCCCGCCCACAGGGCCCAAGCACGCTCAGGCCACCCACCGGCTTGATGGTCTTCAACAGCCGGATGCCGAACTTCTCGATGCTGCGGTGGGCATCGGCGAACTTGACGAATGCCTCGCTGGCGGCCGGCTGGGGCTCCCGTACCCCAATCACGGAGAACACGTCCCCAAAGGCTGTATAACAGGTCTGCCTTGAAGGCCCACGCCAATTAGACCCCCAAGGAGGCGCCAGGGGCTCATGGAGGGGTGTGTATGAAGTGGGGCTGGGGGCCTGGCAGGAGATGGTCAAGGCCCGCCAAGGTCGCTGGTGGTGTCCCCGAGGGAGCTAGGTCCACTGGAGTGACACTTCTGAGGGACTTCAGTCTACACCCCATGAAGCAGGATCTATACTAGAGGGAGCTGGGCCCACACCTCGCCCTAAGGAAGCTGGATCTACACTTCTGAGGGGGTTCTGTCTACACCCCATGTCTACACTGAGGGAAATTCAATCTACACCCCAAGGACCAGGGTCCACACCCTGAAGGAAGGGCATCTAGACACCTGAGGGAGCTAGCTGTCACTCCCCAGAGTGGGCAGACCATGGAGAAAGCTAGGTCAAGGGTGAGGCGGGCCACTTGGTCTGAGGACAGAGCACCATGAACCGGGACGCCTGAGTTGTCATGTGTCGAAGCTGTGGGACAAAGTCGGCCTCACCCTGCCCACCCTGCCTAGCTGAAGGACTTGTGGGGAGCCAGGTCATGATGGAGACAAGCCTCGCACACGAGCAACGACCGTGCACACGGACAGGTGGACAAGCACCCAGACCCCAAGGTGACCACCACCTGTGCCCGTCCTGTCACCATGCCTCTGTATCTAGGACGGCGCCCTGCCCGTGGACAGGGACAGGTTGGGGTGGGGTGGGGGTGCAGATGATTAGAGCATGGAGCCAGCTCAGTCCCTGTCTGGCCCTTAAAGGTACTACTGTCCACTCAACACTGCTTGTGACCTGCAGAGGCCCGATCCACATCACACGGTCAGGTTGGCGTGAGTCTGAGTGTGCCAGCTGAGCCCACAGCAGGCCCCCCGCCCTGGGGCTGGGTGTGAACAGCTGGCAGGGAGGAGCCAGTGAGCAGGGAAGGGGACATGGCGCACAGCAGGGGCCCAAGCAGGTGCCTGGGCTCGCCCAGCAGGACTGGGGGAGATGGGAGCAGGGATGGGGACGTCCTTACCCCGGTGTGTCTGGGACAGCTCGTAGAAGGCACGGAGGAGGCTCTTGGTGTGCTCTGTCATCCCTGTGGAGAGAGCCCACCCAGGAGAGTGGCACCCGCTCCAGCTACCACCCCTCACCTGGCCTCACTGGCCTAGGCTCCCTGAGCCCAAGGATCCCCAAAGGGCCTAAGACTGAGTTCAGCTGCTCTGTAGGCCCCATCTGAGGTGCCCCTACCAGACGGAGTGCCAGGACTCCAAAGGTGGCAGGAGGTGACTAAGGTGGCACAGGGTTTACGAGTGCTGCTATGTTTATATGAGGGGTGGCCCCCCAAACTGGAATTTTTTCCCAAAGGTATATGTTTACACTTTTGTATGAAACAACCCTTTCACCTTCACAGTACTTTCCATAACACTGAATACATTTGTCAAATCTGCGATTCCATTCTTGGAAACTTTTTCAAACTCATCTGTTTGGATGACTAACAGGACCTCCCTCTTTTTTTTTTCTTCACCAGAAATCTTCTACGTTGTCAAACTGCTGTCCTTTCATGTCCCTCTTCATTCACAGAAACAAAAAGAAGTTGTACAGAGAGAGGTCACATGAGTAAGGTGTGTGGGGCAAGAGAGGCACGTTGGTTTTTTGCTGAAAACTGGTGCACTGAGATGGCTGCATGAGCAGGTGCATTGTGGTATCAAAAACCAGAACCCCGTCTGCCACAAATCAGGCCTTTTATGTAACATGCTGTCATGCAATCTTTTCAGAACCTCTAAATAGAAAGCCTGATGAACAGTCTGACCTGGTGGAACGAACTCCAAATGCACTGCGAGTTGACATGTTCGTCAGTTAAGGAAGTTGATGGACATCCAGATTGTCATCAATCGACATTTCACTTTTTTGAAGTGAGAAAACCACTTGTACGCTGAGTGTTTCCCATAGTGCTGTCCTTGTGAAGTGATGTTCAACATCACAGCTGTTTCTGCCGCGTTTTTCCCGAGCAGGAAATAAAATCTCACAGCCACACGCTGTTCTCTTAAATAGGTCAACACACACACAAAAAAACCGAGGTTCGAGCAAAACTGCTTTTATGAAAAAAGTCGCAGTGACCAGCGAGAACCTTCCAAGGTGATGCCACTTAGTGCACTAACTCAGAGCAAGTTGCTCGATGCTCGCCTAGTGGTAAAAATGTGCACTACTATGAAAGCTCTGCTCAGCCCCGTGCAATCAATTCCAGTTGGGTTTTTTTTGCGGGGTGGGTGGGTGGGGTGTGTACCCCTTCCTATGTACTGTTACTAAATTCTTATGAGTACAGGCTACTTCTGTGATCAGAGGACACACACATCTGAAAGACTTTCAGATGGCCATGGTCCTACAACTCTGTTGGTTGGCGTTCCTGTCAGCATCTTTAGAGCTGGGTCCCCAGGGCTGCTAACCATAGGCGCTGTCCACCCACCTTTGTACAGCTCTGCCGTCCGCTCCAACTCCTCCAGTCTCTTGACCAGCCCATCTGTGGGGATCCAGAGAAGCGGTCAGTCAAGAGGTGCCCAAGGGGGCCTGAGCCAGTTATGGACAAAGAGGAGGTGTCTCATGAGATGGCCCCAGGGAGGGAGTATTATGTACCTAAGGGCTGGCATGGGGAAGACGAGTCAAATGTACATAACCGGTGTTCACTGAGCACCTACTGTGCACCAGTGTGTGGGAAAGGCCTGGGGAATGTGGGGGCAGGGGTGAGGGGGGCAGCTATGGAGACAAGCCGGGGTCAGGACCCCCGAGCTGCCCCTGCACTCTTATGAGCGGCCTTTGCCTCGTTCACAAACACCGAGGGACAAGTAGCCAGCCTGCCACAGCCACTCAGCTCCCTGCAACGACCTTGCTGTGGAGCTGAGAGGCTGGGTCTGAGCACCAGGGAAGCAAAGGGCCCCTGGGGGTCCTCGGAGACTTCGGCCGCCCCACGACTAGCCTCAAGGCCCTGGCGCTCGCCCAACTGCAGGACTGGAGCCACGTCAGCAGCACCCAGCGATTGTTTTCAGCTGGGTCACGGAACACCGTGACAGCTTCCATTTTAGAAACCCTATTTAAGGGGGGGGAAATTGCAAGTTTGGGGGAAAGGCACACCGCCAGCTCTAATTCCGTCTGCCCGCGCGGTAACTACAGTAACGGGGTTTATAGGCCTGGGCTGGAAATAGCGCTGCCTTTGCAGGAGCCGCGGCCTCCACGCTCGCTGCACGGGGGTATTTTTACCGCTGCCCCCACAGCCGGCACTGCTATTTATACGCGCAGCTGGGGAGGGGCGGCCAGGGCCGGCCGCGCTGGCCCCCGGGGCGCCGCGTGTGCTCCTGTGCGCATGCGCGGCCGCGCACCCGCCCCCCCCACCCCACCGCCGGGGCTGCAATTGACAAGGGCAGCGGCGCCCCCTCCTGGAGGAACGGGGTGAAGGCCCGGGAGCACCGAGGGCGCTGGGTGATGGTGGGGCTGCCCTTGCCCTTGCTTTTCCGCATCTGGGCGCCCGGCCCTGGCCGTGTGGACGCACACTGTGGCTGGGGACATGCTGGCTCGGGTGGGTGGCTCACCGTTGCACAGGATGGCCCGGCTCAGTCCCAGCGCATCCGCCGTGCCCGAGCTCATGTTCTCCACCAGCCGGTGCTTCACCTTCTTCAGCACTGGCAGCCGCGGGCGGAGGGGAGGGAGAAGGTCAGAAGTAAGCGCCCCGCTTCCCCAGAGCTCCCAGGCTGCGCAGGGCGGGCGGACAGCAGAGCCCAGGTGCAGGGGGAATGCAGGTCCACCCCTACTGTGGCCATCAAAGGGACGGGCACACCAGGACAAGGGGCGCGGGGCCCCAAGGAGTCCCTGAACACCCGCAGAGGAGGAAGCTGGGCGGGGGGTGGGTGCACTGGGACAGGCTGAGAGCCTTTCAAGGGGCTGGGTCCAGTCAAGGTGGAAGCTGGCCCTGCACCACCACCACCCCACCCCACTACCCCCCGTGTTGTCCCAGAGGGGCAGGGCGCTTGGGTAGCCTTACCGATGTCCAGGGACATGCCTTGCTTTGGGTCTGCCTGCAGCTTGTTGTAGTGGATGGTCACTTCTCCCTGGAAGAGCAGGGCAGACCGAGCTCTGACCAAGCCCCAGGCCCGCCCAGCAAGGCCGCAGACTCTGAATCCACCCAGGGATCCTGAAGGTGGCCCTCTGTTCCCACTCCGTGTGGGCGCCAAGGACTTGGCAGGGACCAGGGTGGCCGTGGTCCAGTGGTCACAGAGCCCATGGTCTACGGGTCTCTGACACCTTGTGCTCCAGCCAGACCTGGTGCCCCCCACCCCTCTCCACACACAGTCCCGCTCTGCAGTGACCACCCTCCACTCACCCACAGGCACTCAGGGGCTTCTGTGTCCAGTGCCAAGGGGAGAGCCATCTGTCCCGACCAGCCCACTGCAGCCCTGAGGCCATCCCTCCTGCTATAAGAGGATGGTGACCAGGGCACTCTGAAGGGTGACCACAGTGACCTGCTGCCTTGCTCTGTCCTGAGATGCTCTGAGTTGGGTGTGAGACTCAGAATGCTCACCCCACCCCACCCCCACCACCCCAAGAGTAGCTGAGGGTAAGGGAGGGGCAGAGAAGAGTGGACCCCTGGGCTCTAACCCCAGCCATCCTCCGAGGTGTGTGTGTGTGTGTGTGTGTGTGTGTGTGTGTGTGTGTGTGTGTAAAGATCGAGATGAAAAGGAACGAGAAGTTTTGCAATGGTTATCTTTAGATGGTGGGATTAGTGCCACATTATTGTTTTTTTAATGTATTTTCCAGCTATCAGTCAGTATGTAAAATGTTCATTGTCAGGCAAAAATGGTTTTTCTGTAAAGCAATGGTATGTATTTAAATCACT
>NW_022103898.1:8073589-8076734 GCF_000313985.2 Echinops telfairi | reverse complement strand
GCAGGAAGGGGACTCCCAGAGCCCCGTTCTGTACTGGGCTGTGCCACTGTCCCTGTCTGCCATGACGAGCTCCAGGCCAGGCCAAGTGACATCACGGTTTGAAGGAGGCTCATCACACCCTTCTGTACTGTGACGCCCTGGGACCCCAGCCAACCCCCTTCCCGGCTCTCCAGGGGCCATCAACATGGGTGGGGGGAGCTGAAGGGAGTGAGCCTGGCTCAGGAGAAGGGGGTGCAGCAGAGGAGGGACAGCAGGCTGACCCCAGAGTGGTCAGCCCTGAGGCGGCCCTTACCTTCACCTCCTGAATCATCTTGGCCACCTCTACCTTCGTCTTCCCTTTGATGGACCGGCCGTTGACGCCAGTGATCTCATCCCCAGCTGCCACAGTGCCGTCCAGGGCAGCCGGGGTGTTGTCAAACACCTGGCGGGGAGGGGGGCGGTCGTCAGGAAGGAACAGAGGAGGGACAGGTGAACTGAGAGGGCAGCAAGGGGCCAGTGGAGTCATTCCCTCCCCTCAGGCCCCTGGCTAAGCTGGAGCAGGGCAGAGGTCAAAAGCCCCTGAAGAGCCATCCCAGGGGGAAAGAGGCAAGGGGCGGAGCCTCAGTGCAAACTGGTGAGCCCTTCCTTTGCTCAAGTCAAACCACACGCCTTGCACACCCAAGGGACCGCTGGGTGCGCCAGTCCTTTCTTTGCTTTTGCTCCAGCCCTGCGGCTGCAGCCGGCCTCCCTGGTGGCCCAGAGTGCCTCCGGCCCAGTTACTGAACCTTCCTCATGAGGGGCACCCTTAGCAGGCCGCCTGTCTGACCAGGTCCAGCAACGTAAGTCCTGCTGGTGACCAGGGAGTCTGTGCAGAGGCAGACACAGGCTCTAAGACACCACCCGTGGGTGGAGCCCACCGTGGGCAGCGGTTTCCCTCGACCTCATCTCCGGTTTCCAGCATCCCCACGAAATCACACAGAAAGCAGTGCAGCCACCATAAAATAGAGAGTTCTTTCTTTTAGAGTCCGAAGTCATGCACAAGAACCCCGTAACGGCTTAGAAGAAAACCAAGAAGAGTCGGAAGAGCAGCCCAAACGAGAGGTGTCTGGCGGCTCTGGCAGACGGGGCAGTGGGCAGTCACAGAGGTCTCCGCAGAACTGGGGCCTCGGGGCTCCGTGGACCTCTGAGAAAGAGCCCATCTTCACTGGAAACTTCCAGAAGGCTGTGAAGTGGAGCTCTGGAAAGAGCCATGGTGCAGAAGCAAGGTGCCGAACGCAGAGGGGCAAACAACTCCAAGCACTCCCCACCCGCAGAGCCCAGCAGCCCGCTCGGCAGTCGGGGGGGTGGGGGTGTACCTGATTCTCTAGAGAGGCTCCCAATGTCAAGACAAAGGAGCCCACTACAGAATAGAACTACGGAATGATAAAAGGGTCGATTGGTGGCGAAACATGAAAATTCGAAATGTGTATGTACTGCACAGAGGACCTCGGGCGCTTGCGGAGGAAGATGCAGGACCGCAGGCTTTGCTATAGATGACAACTCAGTGTAGGAAGACCAGCTCCTCCCAACTGCACCCACAGGTCACACCGTGAGAAATGGAGGAAAGTTGATGTGGTCAAGGACTTCGTCTTACTCGTCTCCACAATCAACACACAAGAACGGTGGTGATATCATCAGAACACATTTGTGTAGATTTTTGCATGGGAAAAAAAATCATAAATTTCCCTCAAAATAGACTGTTGGAGTACACAGTTGCCATCATAGTATAAAACAGTAAAATGTACTTTAAAAGCCGTCCTTTCATTTTCAGAGATAACATAAAGATTTCTGCATGAGGTAAATCTACAGCATAGTTCGTTTTTAGATTTTGTTAAGTCCTGCAAAGAAGAAGAAAAAGCTTCATTTGTGGTAGAATACCGTGCTGTGTTTAAATGTTACTTGTTTTCAAACTTTGTCTTCTATGAAAATGACATGGAAACTTCTAAAATGGAATTTGGTGCATATGTACTGCTGAATAAAGACCGATGAAGAGGTTTGAGTAGATGTACAAATCAAGTAATGTTTGAACAACAATAAGATGCCTAATCTGTCCAATTGTTTTAGTCTTTTTACCTTCGATGTAGGCAGCCATGAACAATCTATTTTGAGCCACTTTAGGGAGAAAACTTTGTATTTTTAAAACTTGCATAAAGGTTATGCAAATGGTTTTTATAAATTGGAATAATGCCTCAGTTTTGAAGTTATGCACACTAAATTAAATGTGACATAAATTAATTTGTACAAAAAAAGAATTCTTTATAAGGTGGCTCATTGTAGGGAAATCCTGTGCCTTCCCCTTTGAGCACAAGTGTCGCATGAACAACAGTTTGCTATAAGAAACACACCAGATTAGCCACCATTCGCTTCTGTATCTACTTTGTGTTTAAAAATCAACTGGTAAATAATGAGCTGACACCAGGGACTCAAGTGGAAAGTGGGTGTCGAAGAATGATGAAGTCAACATATGTACTAAAGTGCTGGACACAGATGACGTATGTACAGATTGTGATGAGTTGTATGAGCCCCTAATAAAATGATTATTTTATTTTTAAAAATCAATTGGTAATTCTGAAACACTGTAGAATGGATAAAAATTATTTTGTGATCATAACTTTGTTGAACTAGAGTATTTTCGCAGCATTCCTTGTCTCAGAAACATGGTTAAAATTTAAAACTAGACGCAGCCGAAAACTGGCTTATAAAATTTACCCAAGTAGAGTGCAGGCTAGGCTGTCTTGGGGAAATAAACATTAAAACTTAAAAAAAAAAAAAAAAAAAGAAAGGACAGCGCAGGACCAGGCAGTGTTCTGTTCTGTTGTGCGCAGACTCAGTGAGGGTCAGCACTGACTCGATGGCACCCAACGACAATACACAGCTCAAAATAGCGTCAGCAGAGAGCTGTGGGCAGAAGGGAGTAGAGGTCAGAGGGCGTTTGCATCTCAAAGAGCGAGTCTCTGGGACAGTCTCCAACATAGGTGGTCTGCTGTCTGACTGGCCCCCCGGACACCCACCAGTGAACACAGAGACTTCCAAAGCTGTGGTAGGGCCTTAACAACAAGCCAGAGACGGACTCCAGGCTTCCCATACTCAACGGACAACAGTGAAAGGACCATTCTCAGAGTAATCA
>NW_022103898.1:8070750-8071889 GCF_000313985.2 Echinops telfairi | reverse complement strand
AGGGAGCATCCCTCCCTCCACAAGACCTGGAAGCAAAAGATCCAGTCTGGAGCCAGCCAATCAGGGCGCGCCAGGACAACTCTGGACATTGATGTCTGGGTGGCTAGCTTCTGGCCACACGTTCGTTGGTGCTGAAAGGTCTGAACACTGCCCAGAACTCCATGGGGTGGTCACCCAGAAGCTCCGCCTTGAGACTCCTTGGGGACTCTGTTCCACGTGTCTCTTCTCCTGGCTGAATTTAATCTGTACCTTTCCCCCTGTAATCAACTGACACCCTGCGTGCAGACGCTTCTGAGGGTTTGTAGATGATCCTGTTGATGGGCCGTCCCGCTAGGAGGGAGGGGAGTCATGGAGATTGTGTTCTGTGTAGCACACTGCCGTGAAGTGAAAATTATTGTCCCACTTGATTTTGATTCTAGAATTTGGCCGGAAGAAACACAGGAGTAAGAGCAACAGTGAAAAGACAGGATCGGAGCACTTTCAGGGATGCAAGGGCTCAAACACTTCTCCCCCCACATGCCCTTTCTCAGAGAGCTACAGGAGGGTGTGCTCCATCCAGATGAGGAGGTAAAACAAGGTGGGTGGGTGTGGGGGGCATCCCTAAGGGCAAAGGGATCCAACAGAGAAGGGAGAGTGGGAGAGAAGGAGGGAATTCCCAGGAAGGAAGAGGCTCACAGAGGAAAACCACAGGGGAAACAGCTGGACCGGAAATGCTTGTGGAAACAGTCCAAGCACAAACTCAGCTCCACACTGGCTCATGGCACCCCTGGGGCGGCTGGGACAGTGACCGTGCACAGAGTAGAAAGCCCAGCCTCTCTCTAGGGGCTGCCGGTGGCTTCCAACTGTGGAACCCCCACCCTGCCCCGCCAGGGCTCCTTTGAAAGGAGAATGAAAAACAAACACACAAAAATTTAACAGAGACAAAAAGTTGAATTAAGAAAACAAAACACAGTGTAATCACATGATCACTAAGCTGGGCAGAGATGAGTCAGAGAACATCCCACTAGAGCAGTACTTCTCCACCTTCCTCATGCCGCGACCCTTTCATACAGTTCCTCATGTGGTGGGGACCCCCAAAGCATAACGTTATTTTCGTTGCTACTTCATCACTGTCATATTGCTACGGTGATGAATCGGGC
>NW_022103898.1:8066290-8067342 GCF_000313985.2 Echinops telfairi | reverse complement strand
TTCTGTCGCTGAGATTTTACTCGGCCTCTGTCCCTGTCACCTTCCTGGGCTCATATGGAACATGGTGGTCACCTCCTCCAGAAAGCCCTCCCCCATTCAACCACTATCCGTTTCCCATCTGCTCGACAGCTGCTCAGTTCTCATGATCTGTTCGTCTGTATTTCTGTGTGATGGCAAAGCACTTCATTCATTCACGTGCTCATTCTAAAATCATTTGCTGACCACTCCTGGGGCCAAGCACCATGCTGGGAACGCGCTGGGGGGCACAGAAAGGCTCTCCCAGAGCAGAGAGGAGTCTAATGGCGAGATGAAGCTGGTTTGTAAAACTGTGCTCCACGGATGGTCTCCCATGGGAGGGAAGGGATGGCTGTGACAGTCTACTACATCCTTCAAACCCAGCTCGATTGTCATCGCCCCTGTGAAGCCTTCCCTGAACACAGGGCGGAAGCATTGCCCCGTCCCCTCTGCCATCCATTGAAGCCCTTGCGGCGGCGCTGATGGGTCGCTGTCACCCACTGTGTGTACACAGCTCCCCAGAGAGGAAAGCACAGGCCTGGCCCCCTGCCCCCGACGGGCAATGCTTTGCAGAACTAAGTCCTCTCATCTGAGGGACCTGGGGCTTGGGGGCACGACATACTCACAGTTTATCCTCCTCGATGTCATAGTCCAAGTCTGCAAACATGGTCCCGGGAGTTGGAGAGACCTGGCTCGCTGCCCAGCTCGGCAAGGGAATGGGGAACTGAATCAGGAAGAGACGGGTTTAGGGAACCCAAGCGCCCGCCCGTCCACCGGGCCTCCCTCCTTCCCGAAGGATGGAGGGTCCCGGCCGGAGGTGGCGGCGATGCTTACTAGGTACAAGGAGGAACTCCAGGCCAGGGTGACAGGCTCAAGCCCCAAAGCCCGCCCCACGGGTCTGCAGGGCCTGGGTGGCTGCCTCGGTCGCTCCCCGGAAGCGTCGGTCCCACAGCCGGGACCGGGCCAGGCTGGCACCTGAACCCACCTGCCGTTCCACCTGTCGGCGGCCGCGACTGTCGCGTCACTTCCGGGAGGAC
>NW_022103898.1:8061730-8065033 GCF_000313985.2 Echinops telfairi | reverse complement strand
TGTCTGTAGAATGAGGATTATGATCCCACCCAAGATAAGTCTTTATAAAGATGAAGACAGAGTAGAAATGGGGGGGGGGGGCATGTTTTTGACCGTGATCTGCATGTCTGAGGGTCGTTACTGTCATTCCTTGTGATTTTGCCCAAATGCTTCAGAAGGCAAAGCCAACCGCACAGGTAAAGGCCTCTGAACCACCTGGGAAGTGTCTTGAATGCAGATTCCTGTGCTCCAGGTCAGAGAGCCCTGGAGGCTGTATCATCAGGCAGCTCTAGGGCTAGCTCACTGCCCACTGCAGCAGGACGGCTGTGTCAGGGCCCAGTCAGTACAGCTTTGTGCTGACTTGAGGTGGGCCTGTTTGAGCAAGGATCCCTGCCCCAGGAGCCTCAGTGTCCAGGAGGGAACCCCCGAGGGTTATGTAGGCCCAGAGCTGAGGGTCCTGCCCAGGCCGAAGGGCCAGGAAGGCTTCCTGGAAGAAGTCTTGACTGGGCCCGGAAGAGGGGCAGCAGACACAGGCAGAGGGCACAGCTGGTACAAAGGTTTCCCATGGAAGGGGTGAGGGGTAGGGGGGATGGCGGGGGAGACATTTACGGAGCTGACAGACAACCTGTGACTGTGGGAGCATGGGGTGAACCATCACCTCGGCCTGGGTGACCGACCAGTGAGGGGATGGCGGGGCTCTCAGCGAGGGCTGTTGGAGCACCTTCCCAGGATGGGGAGGATGCTAAGGGGTCTCAAAAGGGGTGAGCATTCCAGAAGGCTGTGACCAGGCCTCAAACCTTTTTCCTACAAGTTTGGTTCCCCCCCTCCCCTGCTGCTGCTCCAGAGCCCCGCCAAGGCAGGCAGGTGACCTCACTGGAAGCCCAGTCCTGCTACTGAAAACTGTACCCCTTTGGGCAAATCCTAGGCCCTCTCTGGGCCTGGGTCCCTCAGAGTTCCCTCCAGGCCCAGCCCATCCTGCAAATGATTGCACAGCCCAGAATTCCCGGGGAGGTGCTGCCATCCAGTGGCCACGCAGGGAAGCATCTCTTAGGACCACTGAATGGCAAGGAGAGTCCCTCCCTATCCTTGGGGTTACTGCCTCGTGCCCCCCCAGCTTGGGGCTCCACTGGGGAGACCATGGGTCGCTGTGGGCGGCGGGCGGTGGGGGTGGCCGGCCATGTGCATGCCCTTGCTTGCCTTTTGGCTGCTGCCGCCACCCCAGCACAAGAGCCTGAAATGCTCACTGTCGGCTGGCACCAGCGGCCCGGCAAAGGTCAAGAAACCAGCGGTGGGATGATGGAATTCCGTTCAGCAGCAGCAGCAGCAGCAGCAGCAGCAGCAGCAGCAGCAGCATGGAGGCTTAGCGCCGAGAGACTAATGTGACTCTACAGAAGAATCATGATATTAAAAATTGTTGGGGGTAGGGGGAGGCACTCGGGGCAAGATTTCAAATCCTCTCGGAGACTCCAGGATCCACGGAGGACGGGTGAACCCCTGACATGATTGCCTTGACACCCTATTTAAACCATAAAGCCAAAAAAAATACATATAGCCCTGAAGTCTTCTTAAAACCAAGCCACAGTTTAGCTTTCCTAGTAAAGAGAGCCCCCCACCCCCCTGGGGCACCGAACCATTTTTATACCTATTAACATGGAATCAGGAGCCCCGGTGGTGTAGTGGTTATGCGTTGGGCTTTGATGCCCATGGTCGGCAGTTCAAAACCACCAACAACTCCAAGGGAGAAAGACTGGGCTTTCTACTCCTGTGAACAGTTAACCGTGGGAAACCCAGAGCGGGTGCTGAGTCAGCCTGGACTGGATGGTTTCACTGCCTTTTGATGGTGCAGTGGTTACCTGTCCATCAGCAGGCCGAACCGTCTGCTCTCCTAAAGAGTGAGGGTCGTGGAACCCCCCCTGGGCGGTTCCACCCTGCCCTGCAGGGTCGCTGTGAATCCGCATCAATTCCACAGCAGTGTGCTCGTTGATTGGTTGGTTTTACTCTCTATGGGACGTTTACCTCCACGAGGACCCAGCAGAGAACACGCTCTGATTGGCGGAGCTGGGAAGTGGGCGGAGCCAGGTAATAGACCAAGAAATGGGCGCCTTGGATCGGTGATGAGTTACGTACGACTAAGTAAAGGGGTGATGGGAGTGGGGGTGCCTCTAGGTGGGATGGTAAGAGAGGGTCTCTCGGAGGAGGTGACCAGAGACCGCCCCCCCAGGAGGATGCCAGCTTATCTTTAAAGACCCGGGCAGCGTGCTCCTTGGGCGGGGGCGGGCGCTGACCCGTTCCTAGTTCAAGGAGCGCCTGGGGTGCACCACGGAGGGGGCGTGGCGGGGAGAAGAAGTCCTGAGTTACCATTTCTCGTCCCCCAAATAGCTCCCAGCTAATTCGGGGTGAAGCCATCGTGAAACCCCGGGGGGTGACCCGCAGCCCACTCTGACCCCGGTGTCTTCGGGGCTGTGTGATCACAGACAAGGGACCCGGCCCCTCTCTACAGCAGGTTGACTCCACCCACTTAGGACCTGGCCGGCCACCCCCACCGCCCGCCGCCCACAGCGACCCATGGTCTCCCCAGTGGAGCCCCAAGGTGGGGGGACACGGGGCAGTAACCCCAAGGATAGGGAGGGACTCTCCTTGCCATTCAGGGGTCCTAAGAGAGCGCTGGGGTAGACTTATGAGGAGCTAGGGGAGGGACTTCTCCATTTAAAAGCCTGCGTGCTTATTTTAAAATCTAAGTCAGGCCATGCCCCTCCCCTGCTCAGAGCCTCGCGCCACCTTCCCATCACACACGGAATCACATCCAGGGCCTCTCTGCAGCCTGAAGCTCTCACAGATGGGACCTGGCTCCTCGTCCAGCCCACCCACACTCTGCTTCAGAGCCCCCCACTGATCCTGGAGCTCCAGAGAATGTGCCCCCCTCGGGGCCTTTCTGATAGCTCCAGGTAGGAATTTATCTAAGTGATATGAATTTATTTACTTTAATATTTGAAAGCAAACCTATTAATTTATAGAATAAACAAACGTATTTACAAATCAATTTATTTATAAAGGAAATCTGAATCACTTAAATACTTCCTATAATTTACATACTGTATCTATTTTTATTATTTTATTAAAATATTTTTAAACAAATAAAATGATTTTTGGGTGGTTATGTATCTTATTTATTTCATTTATATGCATTTATTTAAATAATGCGGAGGTTCAACCTTATCTCCCATGATCACCCATCGGCTGTCTACACCCATATCCAGATTCCAGCTGAAAGGCTGGCTGGTACCCTCAGAAGATCCAAAACCAAATCCAAGTTCACTGCCATCG
>NW_022103898.1:8058961-8061098 GCF_000313985.2 Echinops telfairi | reverse complement strand
GCCATGAGAGGCTCTTGAGAGAGGAAGAGCAGAGGTGTCAGACCTGTGTGCTGGCTGGGCCAGCACAGGGCGGACCGAGGGCACCAGAGACCGTCGGAGGAGGGGCAGGGCTCTGGTGGTCCATGTGCCTGTGGAGCCAGGTCCCCTTAGAGACCAAAAACCACGCCCAGCAGGCTGACAGGGAGTGGATGGAGGCTGGGGAGAAGGGCAGTGTGCTTAGAGAGGTGGGGCGCGTGGGGTTCTGATAGAGTGGAGACCACCCTGCCCTTGGAGTGCTGAGCCCCTCAATGTCTCTACGCACCCCCATCACTGCCAGAGGTGGGGTGGGGCGACAGTGCCCGATTGTTCCCGGTCAGGCGTGGGGCCACTGGGGGCTCCCTCTCTTCTCTCTCTCTCAATCCCTCTCTCTCCTGCTCCTTCTCATTCTCAGACTTTCTCTCCCTTCTCTCTCACTGTCTCACACTCCAAACTCACTGCTCTGGAGAAGACACCCTACAGGTCCAGATCAAGCTGCCTCTGCGGGTTCTGAGACGCATTCCTGGCAGGAGTGGAAAGCCTCATCTTTCTCCCAGGGGGGATGGTTTTGAACCGCGGCCTTGCGGTTACTAGCCCAACACGGCACACACTAGGCCGCCAAGGATCTTGGCTTATTGTCAGAGGTTCTCAAACTCAAATGGGAAAGTATCACCGGTTTGCCCCGCCCCTGTCCCCCCATTCCCCTGAGATTCTGAGCCAGCAGATCCTGCACAGGCAAGGACTCGGAGGTGGGGACGGGGCTGGAGGAGACCACTTTGGAAAGAACCAGTGATCTGAACCTGAAGCTCCAGAGCACCTGAGCCTCGGGGACCTGGCTGGGGGTCTGCAGGGAGGCGCCAGCCCAGCCCGCAGGAAAGCTCCAAGGATGACCTAGGAGGACAGATGTGACTTTGCCTTGTCCTTCCTTTCCCCTGTGACCTGCCACACCCCCTCGCCTCCACATCCCTTTCCAACTTCCGCAGGCATAGGAGGTGATGGGAATTCCGTGTCTGGGACAGACGGGCGCCCCTTAGTCCTCAAGGGCACGTCCTTGTTCTTAAAGACTTTAAAGAGGTCTTGTGCAGCAGACTGGCCCATTGCGAACACAACCTTGGATTCCGTGACTGCCGCTTCCCTGCGCACTGGGTGTGGTTGCAAGCAAGACGGAAGCCTGGACCACGCGCGTCTTCTCTCCCTTTAGCATGAGGCTGTCTGTGGGTCCGTGAGGCTGTGAGGATTGGGGGTTTCCTCACCTTGAGTCGCAATCCCTACGGAAGGCTGCCGTCCCTTCCTCAGCCAGTGTCTCCAGCCCTTGTGGCTTCAGTGGTACTTCTGCCTTCAGTCCTGGTGTGTGTGTGTGTGTGTGTGTGTTTCTAGATTCCTGTGCACCTTCAGTCCTGGTGTGTGTGTATGTGTGTGTGTGTTTCTAGATTCCTGTGCACCGTCATCAAGCTCCATCATACACAAAGATCCCCCCAGGCTACCTGTTGATAGTCGCACCTCTCACCTTTCCCACTCCCTCACCAGGAGCCGTCACCCGTCTGTGGCCAGTTGAGAATGTACCTGTACCTGGGATCACACGGTAGGCAGCCTCTCAGGAGAGGCGTTCGGGTTTTACAATGTCTGATGATTCCGTGTCATTCCCTGGAGATCCATCCAAATGGTTATGTGTGTCACAAAGCTGTCCCTTCTTAGTGGCGGCAGAGTGGACTGAAAGCTAACGAGGCTCTTTTTATCCAACACCAAGCTTCAAGAGATCACTCCTGGCCACTCGCTTTCAGCCATCACGCACCGAACTCAACTGCCGCCGAGTTGGCTCCGACTTACAGCGGCCCTGTAGAGCAGGATTTTCAGGAGCCCAGGTGACATGGTGGATTACACGTTGGACTACTAACCACAAGGTCAGCAGTTCGAAACCAGCAGCTGCTCCTCAGGAGAAAGATGAGGCTGTCTACTCCCGTCAAGAGTTATAGTTTCATATATGTATTAAATCCCAATTAATTTTTTAAAAGAGAGAAAGAGAGAGAGTTACAGTCTCAGAAACTCAGCAGGGCAGTTCTCCCGCCCTAGAGGGTATGCCTCAGAGCCACTCAATGACAGTGCCAGTGCGCTTGGGTTCCCC
>NW_022103898.1:8053827-8057600 GCF_000313985.2 Echinops telfairi | reverse complement strand
GTCAAAGTCATTCTGTCTCTGGTGGTGTGTGTCCCCTGCACATCCTCTCTCACCACCCCTCTACTTTACCCAACACAATCTCCTTCTCCAGGGAATGGTCTCTCCGGGCCCCGTGTCCACAGTGTGTAAGATGCAGTCTTTCCATCCCTGCCTCTACGGAGCCCTGTGGCAGTCCTTCTTTTAAGACGAAAAAAGAGAGGAAGCCCCTGAAGGAGATGGGCGGACACAGTGGCTGCAGCGACAGGCTCAATCAAGCTCAGGAATGATGGTGAGGATGCGCAGGAGCCGGCGGTGTTTCACGGTGTGGCAAATAAACCCAGTTGCGATGGGTGGAAGCCAACTGCATGGCACCTGACAACAACAACATAGTTTACATTACATTGTTGTTGAGGACCATGGCACCGAGTTCATTCTCTGGGTTGCCCACCCCTTCCTGTCCTCGGGTTCTGAGTTGCCCCTGCCCCGTGAACGTGAACTTGTTGTCCCCCACGGGTCCTGTCTGTTTCCCAGCCGCTGTGGTACCTTTGGTCCCAGCTGGGTGCTTCTCCTAAGAGCATCCGGGCAGAGCCTTTTTGACCCGTTAAGCCAAACCCTTGTTCCCGGTTTTTGAAGACGACCTTGTTGAAGGTGATCTCAGGTGGGCCCTGATTGGGAGTACCGTACCCATGCTTCCTCGGAGAATTTTGTCTGTGCCGATTTGGGGACATAAGCTTTATCAGTCCGAGGAAAGGTCTCCGCAGGCCAAATTTGCCAAGACGTTTTCTCGTCAGGAGATGATGGCATTCATGGTGAGCAACCAGTACGTCTGCTTGCTCCTCCGGTTACTAAGGTGATGGACGTGGACTAGATCTTTAAATGGTAAACGCCCTTGTTGTTTCCGGAAGAAGCCCCATTGGGCCGTGCTGTATCTTTACATATCACCCATCCTTAGAAAGCGCTTTCCCGGCCGTTGCTAAATCCGTGGCTGTGGTTTGTGTTGGATTCTGGCATCACTTTTGTTAGTTGTCTAGCTTAAGGGCTGGGGCGTCCATGACACATGCCCAGAGGTCCGAGCTACCAGAACAAAGGCGTGGCACGCTGCACATGCTCAGAGGTTCAGCCTTCCCGCCAGGTACACCTGGATGGGTGCTGCACCTGGATTGGCCCACCTAGGCCAGGTTAATTCAATTCAGCCAATCGGGTCGACCAGGCTCGTCCACCACGCCTCTCCGCGAAATAATTGAAAAGGCAAGAGTCTGGAGCCGACCGCGTGATTTTGCGACCAGCTTCTAGGGAAGCTGCACGTTCGGGAGGAGCTCTGCGCGTGCCTGTGTAATCCTGAAACTTCTTCTAACGCTCATAAAACTCACTTGGATCACAAACCAGGCTTCCGCGGGAATTCTTTCTCGCGCGGAGCCCAGGACCGAGGTCTAGCTCTCCCCTGAGAGATCTAACCGTTTCACGAGCAGGACGAGCCAGTGCCCCTCTGAGTGGACTTTAAATGGGAAGAAACCGTCTTAGGCCTCGGCCTCTTTCTTGGGGTCGGCTGTCTCCCACTGGCCCCCGTCCACCCTTGCTGCTCCCCACCCACTGCTTGGGCTTCGGGCACAGGGGCACTCAGCGCGAGGCAGAAGTCTGGAAAATCTAGGTCCCTGAGCTTCAGAACCGGCCGCCTGGTCCCCCCTCCGGCCCCCCCAAACCAGCTGAGACCTGTGTTCTCAATGAAGAAACAAAAGCCCCCCTCCACTTCTCCTGCTGGCTCGCCCCCACCCCCAGCCCTCCAGAGGAAGTGGCTAAAAAGGGGCTGGGGTCAGGGGTTAATGACCCCATTGTGCAGGGCTGACTGATGGCAGCGACAGAGCATTCATAGCCCCAGGGAGGGCCCCCTGTGCACCCCCAACCCCCAGTCATCATTCCAAGCCTTTGATAATTAATGCCCCCCAACCCCAACCTCCCCCACCCCCACGGAGATGCCAGACCAGCCTCTTTAGCAGATCTCCTCGGCTAAGATCCCCAATGAAGTCCTTCCCTTCCTCTGCTCCGCTCCACCCCACCCTCAGTCTCCATCACCAGGTCCTGCAGGTGGTGGGAGGGGGGATTTGGGCCCAGGTGGGCTACCCCATCTTGGGCACCCGCACAGGTCATGCCAAGCCAGCTCTGCCCACCCTCTGGACTATGGTGACTGAGTTCTGAGCAATGAGCCAAGACAGACCAAGCCGGTCACTTTGGGGATGGTGAAACTGAGGACCGGGGCTGGCTAGGGCTGCAGCCAGGCTCTAAGATTCCTGCTCAAATGGGCCACCACGGGGGCTGGTGAAGAAGTCCCTCCTCCAGGGGCTCACAGACAGATGGGGGCCAGGAAAGCCCAGCTCGTGTGCTGGGACAGACGCACACAGGACCGCGGGCACCGGAGAAGGATCGCTGACCTGGGCCAGGAGGTGAAGAGATGATGCTGGGAGGACTCCCAGGGGCAAGTCGCAGTGAGACTCGCCAGCAGCAGCAGGGCAAGGCGCTCCAGGCAGTGGGAAACCTGCTCACAGTGACCCCAGAGATGCAGCCAGGGAGCCCGGCAAGGACAGGCTCTCGGACACCATGTCATGGAGTTGGCACCTGGGACAAGGGCCCAGTGGCAGATGCAAACACTGCTGATGTTCATGTGCTTTAGTCACGAAGCTCCCACGGAACAGGGATGGAGTGACGCTGGGCAGGTCACATCCTCAAACCACTCCCGGGGCCTACCCTGGGCTCCAGGGGCCCAGACCCCAGCGGAAACCTGGAAGACCTGGGCACAGAGCACACGGCTCTCTCAACCCCAACGGTGGAAAAAAGTGGGGAGCAGGTGCACAGAAGCCTGTCAGAGATGGCTTCAAGGTGGACAGTCTGAAGCCTTCTTTTTAGCGGGCTTATCTCTGCAGCACACACTGTCATCGCCTCCCCAGCCGCCATCTTCCTTTCCTACCCAGACTCCTTTGCGTCCCACAACCGTTCTGATTGGTGCAGTGTCTGCAGATGGCAGCTAGGGGACTTTCTTTGCTCTCCTAGTGTAAAGGTCAGCGGTTCGGACCCACCAGGAGAGAGAGAGGAGACTCTGCTCCCCTGAAGCTTTACAGCCTCTGAAGCCCCCGAGGGCAGTTAGTTTTGCTCTGTCCTCCCAGCTCCCTAGGAATCAGAATTGATGGCAGTGTGTTTTCAGGTTAAGCACCACCTATAGCTCCTCCTTTTGATATTCATTCCTTAAATATGCCTCCCCATCCCCCTCCACCAGTAACTCCCATTCTTCCCTCCCCGCCCCTTAGTCACTTTATAATCACTCACTTTGCTTCTATGTACTTACCGGCTCTAGGTAGTTCAGATAGGTGGACCGTTCAATATTTGTCCTTCTGTGACTGCCTTATTTCACTCAGCACACCAGTCTCAAGGCTCACCCATGTCACAGAGTGTGTCCTTGAATAGTATATCCAATGTCTGGAGCGTGCCGGACACTGTGTGCCCACTGGGTTTTGCTGACCCAGTCATGTTAGTGGACGCTTGGATTGTTTCCACCTGTGTTAGTCTGGGTAAACTAGGGACACAAGTCCACAGGACCTCATATGTATCTAAGAGAGAGAGTTTTATATAAGGGGTAAGTGTACATTAAGAAAGCATCCCAACCCAGTCCAGTCCAAGCCTATAAATTCAACATTAGCCCACATGTCCGACACCAATCTATAAAATCCTCCATCTCACAAAACACACACTATGACGCCGACTGCAGGAGGAAAGCTGAGTCAGTGAACGTGTAAGCATCTAAGCGC
>NW_022103898.1:8050200-8053727 GCF_000313985.2 Echinops telfairi | reverse complement strand
TGCCCAAGCCCACAAGTCCAACATCATCCCATATGATATCCGACACCAATCTAAAAACTCCTCCATCTCACAAAACACACACTATGACGCCGACTGCAGGAGGAAAGCTGAGTCAGTGAACGTGTAAGCATCTAAGCGCTGGCAGAGGTCTCCACACGGCTACTCCAGCACCCAGAGCTGCATCAGGGTAGGTCCATGTGGCTTCTCCTCAGGGATATCTTGCAGGAAGTGAGCCTTGTCAGCTAAAGCAGAGAACTGGCTAAGGCAGCTGCACCCTGGTCCAACCGTCAGAGAGCAAGAGACCCGAAAACCAAAAAGGCGAGACTCACAGAGCCATTTATCCCTCCACCCTTCAATTAATCCCACATGTGTTTATCGGCCAGGTTGGCACAATAAACCTTGGCTATCTCACCACCTTTTGCTGTTGGGAATAATGCTGCTGTGAATATTGGGGTACACACATCTGTTAGAGTTGCTGCTTTCAACTCTGGGGCACATTCACAGGAGAGAAATGGCTAGATCGTAAGGCAACTTGAGAAGACAAGTAAAGCATCAAACTGAAATGTGCAAAAGCCAAGAGCTGAAAACAAAAAAGGAAAATCATGATCAGCTTTTCTCAAGCTGGAAAAAAACAAAACAAAATCTAAAGAAAGAAAATCCAAGCCTCAAGTTGCCCTATTGGAGGTTTCTATGGGCAAAATATTGAGCAGAAAGCATCCAGAAAAGATGGGAGGAATACATAGACAAGGTACCAAAAAGGATTGGTTGGCTGACATTCAACCATTTCAAAAAGTAATGTGTGACCAAGAACTGATGGTATTCAATTTGTAGAGACAGTAACTGGATTCATAATGTCTTGGAGTTGTGGTGGGGAAGGTGGAGGAGGCATGAGGAGCTAATAATAATGTGTACAATAATGAAGACAAGAAACCAGGGACAAGGAAACAACAAGTGATCTAAAATCAATAGTGAGGAGTGTGTAAGAGGCTTGGTAGGGCTTGATCAAGGGCAACGTAGCCGAGAGGAATTACTGAAACCCAAATGAAGGCTGAACATGATAATGGTACAAGAAGAAAGTAAAAGGAAATAGAGGAAAGAACTAGGAGGCAAAGGGCATTTATAGAGGTCTAAATACAGGCATGTACATATGTAAATATATTTATATGTGATGTTGAAGAATAGATCTATGTACATATACTAATAGGTTTAGTATTAAGGTAGCAGATGGACATTGGGCCTCCACTCAAGTACTCCCTCAACGCAAGAACACTTTGTTCTATTAACCTGGCATTTCATTATACTCACCTTCCCAACACGATCGCTGAAGACAAAACGGGTACATAAGCAAATGATGCAAAGAAAGCTGATGGTGCCTAGCTATCAAAAGATATAGCATCTGGGGTCTTAAAGGCTTCAATATAAAGAAGTGGCCATCTAACTGAGAAGCAACAAAATCCACATGGAAGATGCACACCAGCCTGTGTGATCCTGAGGTGTCAATGGGATCAGGTACTGGCATCGAAGACCCAGAATAAAAAATCATATCACTGTGAATGAGGGGGAGTGCACAGTGGAGACCCAAAGCCCATCTGTAGGCAACTGGACATCCCTTCACAGAAGAGTCGCGAGGAGGAGACGAGCCAGTCAGGGTACAGTGTTGCACCGATGAAACATACAACTTTCCTCTAGTTCTTTAATGCTTCTTCCCCACCCCATTATCATGACCCCAATTCTACCTTACAAATCTGGCTAGACCAGAGGACGGACATTGGTACAGATAAAAACTGGAAACACAGGAAATCCAGGACAGATAAACCCCTCAGGACCAATATTGAGAGTAACGATACCAGGAGGGGAAGGGGAAGGTGGGGGCAGAAAGGGGGAATTGATCACAATGATCTACCTACAACCCCCTCCCTGGGGGCTGGACAACAGAAAAGTGGGTGAAGGGAGACATCGGTCAGTGTAAGACATGGCAAAGTAATAATTTATAAATTATCAAGGGTTCATGAGGGAGGGTGGGTGGGGAGGGAAGGGGAAAAATGAGAAGCTGATACCAAGTAGAAAGAAACTGTTTTGAGAATGATGATGGCAACAGGTGTACAAATGTGGTTGACACAATGGATGGATGGATGGATTGTGATAAGAGATGTACAAGCCCCAATAAAATGATTTAAAACAAAAAAAATGAAGAAAAGGTCTTAAAATGGATGGTGGTGGAGATTGCACAACTCTTTTGACGATGTTTATAACATTGAAATGTAGGGTAGGGGAATTCTATGTCAATAAAACTGAAAATAATTTTAAAAGAGAGAGAGGGAGACTGAAGATTTCCAGTAGGCACCAGAAACTCAGAAAGAGCCCACAGCATCCATGTGGCCAAGGTCCTGAGCTGGATTTTTGATCCCAAGAACTGTACGAAAATAGATTTCTGAGTTTTCAAGAAAAAAGAAGGAACTGACGGTACTGAAAGAAGGTGTGGAAGGTGCCCTTGGTGAAGAGGGATCACTGGTTTATGCCAAGAAATTTGAAACAAAGCTGTGTGGCCAACCGACTCGAAGAGATCCATATTATGCCAATTCAGGAAAGGGGGGAAAAAAGGTGATTCAACAGAATGGAGAAATTATCAAATACTATCCGTATTTGTAAACTTTTGCTGAAGATAATTCCAGCACGGTGGTAGCAGCCTATCAGAGGGACCGGCCTGAAATTCCAGGAGGCTGTGGAGTAGGAGGGCCAGCCTGACATCAGCTGATCTTGGCTGACAACAGCGACCACCAGAGAGATGTTCACTTGTGTTTTATTGGCTCTGCAAAGGCATGTGCCGGTGTGGACATAACAAACTATGGATACCCTTGCAATGAAGGGGAATTGTAGACACTGCATTGTGCTCATGCCGAAGCTGTGTCCGGCCCGGGAGACACTCGTCCAAATAGAGCCCGAGGACACTGAGCGGTTCGAAATCGGGAAATGTGTGCGTCGGGTTTTCTCTTTCCACCAAGCATGTTCAATCTATATGCTGAGAAGAAACCCACCCCAGGATTGGAAGAAGGCCGGTTACCAACCTGTGCTGTGCAAAGGGCATAAGCTTGCTTGCTGAAAGTTAAGAGGACGTGAGGCACTTATTGATGAGGATCAAAGCCTACAGTCTTCAAGATAGAGTACCCCTCAATGTAAAAGAAACAACCCACCCCAACATTTTCACCACTGGGTCAAGAAACGATACCATGATAAACGAATAAAAGATTGAAGTTGTCAAGGATTCCTTTGACTTGGTGCACAACAAATGCTCCTGACATGTTGCATCTGGGCCAATCTGATGCAAAGTGCTAAAGGGTAACGATGTTGCTTTGGGGACTCATGTGCACCTGGCCCAGCCAGATAGTCGCAGTCTCCTCCGAGGTTTGTAAACGCTGGACAAGAAGGGACCAAACCACTGGAGATCCCCTTGCAGAGGGGTCTCGGGGAGGAGACGAGCCAGTCAGGGTGCGATGTAACAACGATGAGAAATACAACTTTCCTCTAGT
>NW_022103898.1:8046683-8049286 GCF_000313985.2 Echinops telfairi | reverse complement strand
ATTTTGGGCTCCCTTGGTAAGTGTGGACATGCGGTTCCTATGCTTCTTGATGAATCGACTCTTCATTCATTCTGTAATGTCTTCCTTTGCCTTTAAATTTCTGCTTTCTTCCAGTCTATTCTATTGGATATTCATATGCCCACCCGAGCTCTCTTTTGGTTACTACTCGCATAGAGTATTTTTTTTATCTCATTCTTTCATTTTCAGCCTATCTTTGGACCTAAAGTGAATCTCTTTGTGGACGGCATACATTTTAGATCATATTGATTTGTTTGTTTTCCATCTAATCTGCCAATTTCTGCCTCGGGTTAGTGTTTAATCCATTTGTATTTAAAGTAATTCCTGATCAACACCAAAATCAAACTCAAGGCCATTGAGTTGACTTTTTTCTTCCCCCCATTTCACTGGGCGCTCTTACAGATAGAACAATCCCCAGTTCAACGAGCTCAGGCATCGTTGTACCATTGCTGCCACCATCACTTCTTGTCATTGTCTTTCTTGCACTCCTTGCTACCAGCTCCCCTTAGTGAGCTGATTCTGACTTACAGCAGCCCCCTGAGACAGAGAGGAGTTACCCCTTGCGTTTCAAACACTTGAACTCCATAGGGCAGCAGACAGCTCATCTTCCTCCCGTGGAGTGTGTTGGGCTGGGCTGTGCACAGAAACAAAACCCGCGACACGCAGCTGTGTGTCGGAACGAGCCTCCATCAGGGAGTCGTTTTCTATCCAGCCGGCAGCCCAGCTCGGCTCACCTGGAGTCCAGGGGTCTCATGCCAACCGGGGGGTCCTCTTTCGACTCATGTGGCTGCAGGTCGAGGATGAGGATGCAGAAAAGGTGAAGCAGCCATCAGGCATCAGGGAGAGCGCAGGCTGGTGGGTGCAGAGTCTCACGGATCCCGGGTCTGGGGGATACGGCGCCAACAGCTTTCCAGGTTGGTCGCCCATGTGGAGCCCAACCCCCGACCCTCCCGAAGCAGACACATCGAAGCAGACACATCGTCCCAGGAAGAAAGCTAAGAGCCAGAGAGAGGAGGAGCATTCTCACTGTCTTGCTTCTAGAAAGACAGTCTTTCCCATCGAAAGCCCTGTGGCCTAGAGGGCTCCACTGGGTCTTTCTACTCCCATACACAGGGACAGGCTAGGAGACTCGTGGGCAGGTCTACCCTGTCCTAGCGGGTTGCTAGGAGTCACAGTGAGTTTTACTTTTGTTTTTCCGTATGGAAAAGGTCACGCCTCGAAGGAGGCAGGCAGCGCCAGGCTGTGACCTGGTTGACAAGTTGGGCTCCCTCCCTACACCGTCTCAGGTGGGCAGACAACCTAAGTGCAGGGTCTAAGCCACCCCGTGTGCACCACAGGGCCCCCCCAGGCCCTTCGCTATGGGACAGCGAGAGCTCAGCTCACCACCTGTCTTGTGTGCCTTGGTCCTTTGTGTCCCTCCTTCCTTCAAGGCTGCCTTCGTTTATGTGGTTGATTTTTATTTATTTATCGTGAACCACATCGATCCCCCAATCATTTCCTTTTGTGCCATTTTAAAAAATATACACTTTATAGAGCTTACTTGTGCCATCCTCAACTTGGGACAATCTAGTTTCGATCACCACCAAATTAACGTTAGTGACATTCTAAGATTCTGTTTCTAGCTGTCCCATCCTTTATATTGCCATTATAAGGTCACAAGTTACATTTTTATATATTGCTTGGCCAATAGCATATAAGGCGTGTGTCTGTTGTATCCTACGGAACATAACAGGTATAATTATAAACAAAAATAAAATTGGATTTTTGATGTTACTTCTGCTGGATAGCTTTACTTCTCCACCCAGCTTCCAGTTACAATCTAATATCCACACATTAACATAAAGAATCCCTTTTAATATATTTGGTCAGGCAGGTCTGGTAGCGACAAAGTCTTGGCTCTTGTTTGTCTAAAAATGCCCCAATTTAGCCCTTGTGTATTTTTCTGCCTACATTTATTTTTTAGAAATTAAGCTTTTTATTGGGATTTAGGTGAAGGTTGATAGAGCAGACCGTGAGTTTTACATGCAACCATTTACACACATTTTTTTCTCAACACATCCATTTCTGTCTTCTCCACGCCCCATCGCCAATCCCACTTCCTCTCGGGTTGGGGTCTTTCCTTTTTTTCCCTTTTCTTTGGTTGGTTGTTGCTTTTTGTTTTCCGTTGGTTGTTGTTGTTGCCCTTTGGCGGATTTCGTTTTGGGCCTTGGGATTTTTTGAAATTCCTTGTTTTTGGGGGGGGGGGTCCACCTTTGGGTGCCCTCCTGTCTCTTTCCAACCAGTCAGCACGGCCTCTTTTGTGACTTTGATTTTTATTTCACACTTGTCTCCCACTCTTCGAATGTGATCCTTTTCAGAGGAATTAGGGAGATCTCTATTCTAGGGTCCTCCAGGGCCACACTGCCCAAGGTAACCCCAGCCCCAGAATGGCCTGAGGGAGAGAGAGGCCAGGCCAGCGCCCTGGGTGCCGACATGGCCCTGCTGAGGGACAGTCTGACCTAGACCCCTGCAGGATGCCAGCAGACACACTGAGAGGCCAGGCTGTCCCCAGCTCCAGCAGGGACCTTTAAGCCCCAGCTGTTTAG
>NW_022103898.1:8025036-8044452 GCF_000313985.2 Echinops telfairi | reverse complement strand
GTGCTGTTACGCAAAAACCGCGATAGAGTGAAGCTGCGGAAGTCGAAGCGCGAAGTGGCGAGGGTTCACTGTATGAGGAAAACATCCCAGCCCAGTCCAACTCAAGTCCCTAAGCCCGATACTAGTCCATAAATCCCTCTTCAGCCTCATGAAGCCGCATGCAATGATACAGGGAGATCACAGGCCGATGGGTGAACAGTCTGGTGGACCAAACAGCGGTGGAAGCATCTCCAGGCTCTGGTGGCTGCCCAGCAAAAAGGGGAAAGCAGAGAGAGAGAGCGTGGCCCACCTCCAGGGGGAAACAGACAGAGGCTGGCCTCACAAAGCCATCCATCCCCATCACCCTCCAATCAAGCTGCAACCTGATTGACAGGCCAACCGCTGCCCACATGGTCCTATGGGAGCCAGGTTGGCACCAAAAAAACGATCACAACTGGATTTGTATTTTGTTCATCCATTGTTTTCTTGATTTCTTTTTTCTTTTCTGTCTATATTTTCCTTGGCCTCTTCAGTTACACTCAGGACAGTTGTTTTAAAATCTTCAGTATGTCCCATGTCTGGGTGTCTGAGGGATGATTTCTGTCATCTTACTTGGTCCCTTTCCATGGGCTGGCCTTTCCTGTATAACTTGCGATCGTCTTTTGAAAACAGAACATTTGAATAAGCTATGTGATAACTCTGAAAATCAGATTTCCCCCTTCCTTGGAGCTAGTTTTCCTTTAAACAATAAACTGCTGGAGGTTGTAATCATCCATCGGTTAAGTGGCATCTCTAGGTCGGCCAAGATGGGATTCCGTGACGTGTGTCTGCGCCGAGTCCTCTGCTCCTTTAGCTTGTGCCCAGCGAGCGATCTTGAACACCGGGAATTAGGAAGAAAGGACCGACAAATGGAATAAAAACAATAGGAGGACAACCCCTCTCGGATCTTTAAAGATTAATCCAGGCTGGGGTGCTCCCTCGCCCTTTAGCCAGATGGCTCATTGGACCTGGAGTATGCTGTCAATCAGGAAAAGCCTGGAGTGCTTCAGCTTATCATGCTGGAAGCAGTCGACTTGATTAAGCATAAGGCCGCAGCGCTGATGAGATCATTGCTGTCCACAAGGTGTGTGGCAGCTATAGCCGTGACCAGGTGAAGCAAACATTCGCTTCTGAAGCTGCTTCTGTACACCTCAGAGAGTCCGGTTCCTCGTTCCGAACGCTCGGGACCATCCGTAATGATGTGTTGAGTGCTCCTGGGCAGCCTCACATCTCCCTCCCTGGGTCCTTGGCCTGCCCAGCTCAGCTCTCCGGTTCAGGGACACTCCTGGGCTCTGGTGTCTACTGGCATTTCCCTCCTCCACTTGCCAGCCTAAGAGCCTGAGTAAGTCCCGTCACCTCTCTGAGTCTGTTTCCTGGATGACAGAGAGCAGCAGGGCCTGCTTCCTGTGCTTGCCTGGAGGTCGGCATGGTGAGCTGGATGGGGCGCTCGGGCCCTTGAGAACGACCTTGTGGCTGTTGTCCGGATGGCAGTCTGCTGCACACTGGTTCCTCCCTCGTCTTCCTGCTCTGCAGGCCTTAGGGAAAGGCTGAGGAGCACTGACCGTGGGTGCGACACGGACGTAAGCTCCATCAGGTGTCCGTAACCCCGCTCCTGATCATCTCAGAAGGCAGGTGTTCTTACCTTTGTTCTACAGGTGAGAACCCCGCCCAAAGTCACGTGGCTGGAATGAAAACTCTGCCTCCTGTCCATTCAACGCTGAGTGGGAACCCACGGTGTGTGCTTAGGACTCGAGAGGAGACCAGACTGGCAGAGACCCCGCCCGGGTCTTTGGAAAACTCAAATCTGACTCCTTTAAACCTTTCAGGGACCACATGTCCTGCACATGTCAGTGCCCTCGGGATCCAGTCCTGCCTTTCCAAGCCTCCCTGCGTCCTTGAGCCGCCCTCTGCAGCCCTCTGCTCCCCCACCTGCCCCTCTCCCCCACCTCCACTGTCCGGCTCTTTGCTCCAGCCAATGGGTCTCCAGAGGATCCCTTACCCCCATCACCCACACCACCCACCTCCTTCTTTTCCCAGCCTCACCCCATCTCCCCCTCCCCACTTGCTCCATTTTGCTGCCTGGCAAATGTCTGCTCACCTTTGGAGGCTCCACTCTCGGTCACCTCCTCCAGGAAGCCTCCCCTAACCTCCTGGGTGGGTTCTGAGCTCCTGAGCGCCCGCCCCGTCTTCCAGCACACCAGGGGGCAGGTCCTGCGTCTCATTCAGCCCTTCCTAGCTATCCTCCCCCAGCATCTGATCTGTTAGCGTTAGCTTAGCATTCCGTTAAATTCAATCTAATTTGTATTATATATATATATATATATATTTTTTTTTTTTCTCTTAATCTGAGCATTGAGCAAATAACCCAAGAGACCGGATATTCTATGAGAAAGAGTGTGGCATCAGGGGCAGAGGAAGACGCATCGACAAACGGCAGAGCCGATCGCGAGAGAACGGAGGAGATTGAAAACACACACTGACGCAGATCAGAGGCTGAAGCCGTCGGTCTGGGTCAACTGCGCTTCCACAGAGAGGAGACCAGCCCTCGCAACCAGACCCATCGAGCGTTGTCAAGACTTCCCTTGTCCCTGCATCCACAATCGACACCCGGGGAAGCCGAGGTCCAGCCATCCCGTGACGCGTCACATCGGGCAAACCTGCCATAAAAGATCTCAAGTGTCAAAAAAAAGCAGGAACATCCCTTTGAGGACTAAGGTGCCCCTGCCTGCAGCCGTGCAAGAGCAGACTGAAGAAGAACCCGTATGCTGCTGGCCCAGCATATGAGACCAAGGAGTCCTGATGCCGTCGTGGGTCAGGAGTTTGGGTGGCTAACCACCAGGTCAGCAGTGCAAATCCACCAGCTACATCCAAGAGAGGAAAAGGAGGCTGCCTGTTCCCAGAAAGATGTACAGTCTCGGAAACCCCATGGAGCTGTTGTAGCCTGCCCCACGAGGCCGCTGAGACCTGGAATGGACTCAGTGGTAATGGGTTTGGGTTTGGGGTTAACAGAAGGACAAACACACCGGTCTTAGGAGAAGTTCAGCTGGAACGCTCCGCGGACGTGAGCAAGGGGAGATGTCGCACGTGCCTGGGACGCGTCAGGAAGGGCCCGTCCCCAGGAAGGCCATCGTGCTTGGGAAAGAGCCAAAAGATGGCTGCATCGCGTGGGTGCTGACTCACAGAGGGCCGCTGCGGGTTTCTGAGACTAACTGTCTACGGGAGTAGAAAGCCCAGACTTTCCTCTGCAGAGCTGCTGCTGCTGCTGGTTTCAAACTGCCGACCATGCGGATCGCAGCCCAGTCCGTAACCACGACCCCACCAGGGCTCCCTTGGTAAAGCTGAGGGCTGCGATAAAGGGGGAGCCTTTCCGTGAGGTGACTGACGGAGCAGCCGTTACAATGGAATCCCTGTGCGTCAGAACTGACCCATCTCCCCTTCTCGCCCATCACCATGCCTGCCAGCTGTACCCCTTCTTGCCCAGGGCCCTAAGGCCTGCGCCCCAGCAGGGAGGCCCCAGAACACTGGCACCGTGTGGTGTTTCCTGAGCCAGCCATCCCTCTGCTCTGCGGCATCCCGTTTCTGTCCACAGGGCACTGGGGCACCGGCGTGGGATACAGCAGTCGGGAGCACGTCGGAGGTGGCAAGCACTCCCTGCCCTTCACGTTGGCTTCTGAGGTTCCTGACAAGGGGCAGAGGTAGCTGTGACCTGCCCAAGTGTCTTCTCCACCCCGGCCCCAAGCCCCCCTAGTCCTCGGGGTGGGGCGGGGGGCAGTGGGTGCAGGCAGGGAGCAGCCCTGCAAGAAGCCCCTGGAGTTGGAGTCCTGTCTGCTCATCTGAGAAATGGAGTCACCAGCCCGCCCTGGGTGCCCTGCAGGGCTGTGATGAGGGGACACGGGAGGGGACAGTGGACAGACACCGGTCCCTCAGAAAGCAGACACCTCATTGTCTGGCTGGCTTCCGGACGCCTCTGTCGCAGACACATCCCGTTTCCTCGGCAGAAACCAAAAGGGAGTCGGTTAGGTTTCTGCTGAGGGCCGGGACCCCCTGCAGGGATGTCCCAAGGGCCAAGGCATTTTCAGAGGGTGGGGGGATGCAGACCCTGCCCCCTGAGCCCCTGTCCCACACCAGACACTCACCCTCTGAGCCTCGGTGCCCACCTCTGACTCCCTCCCCCCAGAAGGCTGCAGAGCGAAATGGCGGATGGGAGGGTGTGTTGTCTCCGTGCAGGAAGGGGGCCTGAAGTGAGGTTTGGGGAGGTGGGGGAGTCCCCCTCTCTCTGGAGGACAGAAGTTGCCCCACAGGAAGTTGCGCGGAGCCCAGCCACCCTCCCCATGGCGTCACCTGCCCTGCAAGGCTCCCAGAAACTCGGTGGCCGGCTGGAAGGGCAGCGTTCAAAATGGCCTCCGCGGCCTCGCCTCTTCCCCATGGCGCCTTGGGAGAGGGAGGGCACCCGGCCATGGTCACTCCTCGCAGCCCAGGGGTGCAGAGTGGGGCGGGAGGCGCGGGGAGGAGGGAGGTGGGGTGGGTGGGGGGCCGGGGAAGAGCCAGCGAGAGGGACAGGGGATGAACAAAAGGTCCCTTTGTGGCTGGGGCAGGGAGAAGAGGGAGCACATTACCCAATGCCCAGAAGCCATGTTGGAAACAAGAACCCCATTCTCTGGCTATTTGGAAAACAACTCGGAGCGGAGAGAGCCGGGGAGAGATTTAACCCCATGGGCGCGGGGCACGGGGGCCGGAGGCCACTGTGGGAGGTGGGGAGGGGGCCAGGGCCCGTTTGGAAGGCCTGCGGCCCCTGTACAGTACAAGGTTCCTGTCTCCCCGGCCTGGGCTGTGGGTGACAGGCCCAGAGTCCCAAGGTGGCTGCTTGGCTGGGTCCCAGCAGGCTTTGAAACAGGGAGCGAGAGCCCGGGGCTCGGCCCTCGGCCCGGGCCTGGCCAGACCTGCTGACCCGCTTCCCCAGGGAGCAAGCGGAATGGCCTCCCCTCTAGAACCGGGCCCACCCCAGCCTCAAGGTTGGAGTTGCCAGCTGGGCCTTGTTTTCATTTGATGTGCAGCCTCGGGAGAGCAGGGCTGCTTTCTGAATCCTTCCTCTCCGGGGTCAGGCCCAGCCCCCAGGACCTCCTTTTGCTGACCCCAGTGGCTTACCTCCTCCTCAACGAGCCCCTTGCCCCTGGGCCCCCGTTTCAGTCTTAGAAAGCTTCGATGAAATCGTCTATCCCTGTCTCCCACTCCACCCACCGGCCCTGGCTCTCCTTTCTGGGGGCTCCTACAGTCCATTCTAACGCATGGCGGCGCCACGCATGTCCGGGCAGACCGGCTCCTCCACAGGGGCTTCGCTGCAGGGTCTGGGGAGGAGGGCCACCAGGCCCTTCTCCCAAGGGGGCTCTGGGTAAAGACGGACCTCCAACCTTCTGGCTGGTGGCTGACTGTCGTACCTGCTGACACCCCTCAGGGACTCGGTCTGATAATAATGAAGTTACTGCTCGTCAAGCACCTCTTAGGTGCTGGGCACCTCCCACGTGTGAACTTAACGACCCTCTGCTGCTGGGGGGCCGGCCTGGCCGCAGGGAGACATTATACGTCTGCTAAGGGCATCTGAGCCAACGGGACTTGGGACGGGGCTGCCCAAAGGACACTTTGAAAGACCCACAGGTGGAACGGTTAATTTCATTAAGAGGATGGAGAAGGGGGCCCCACCTCCCACTGCCTTCTGCCCACAAACCCTGCTTAGACACTGCGTGTGTGTGTGTGTGTGTGTGTGTGTGTGTGTGTGTGTCCGCTGCTGGGGATGGAGTAGAAAACAAAAGAGATGCCCCCTGCCCTCTCACAGCCACAGGATCCATTCGGACTCCCAGCGACCCTCCCGGGCAGCGGGCAGTGGGCCCTGGGCATTCCCGAAACTATCGGCCTTTACATGAGCAGAAAACCCTTCATCTTCTCCCGCCGAGCATCTGGGGGCTTCACACCGCTGACCCTGTCGTTAGCCGCCCACCTGTGCCACCCACTCTGCCACCAGGGCTCCCCCACCCCCACCCCGGCCAGGGTAGAAATTCTCCTGCAACGTGATCTGTGACGTGCGAAAGTATTTATGATTTTTCGCTGGACAAAATGAAGCAGGGTCAAGGGAGCGAGGGGGGTTACGTGAGAAACGAGGGTCCCGGAAGGCCTTGACGAGGGTGTGATGTGACAGAGATGCTCCGGGCAGTGGGAGCTGCATGTGCAAAACCCCTGAGCGGGAGCGGACAGGCTGGCGGGGAGACCTGTGGCCCCCGCTGCACGCTGGGGGTCAGGTGTGAGAGGGCCCTCGGGACCGCTGAGCAGGGGGCAGTGTGGCTGAGCGCCAGGTCGCCAGACCAAAAGCCAAACTCACTGCCGATGAGTTGATGCCAACTCACGGCCACCCTACAGGACAGGGTCCAACTGCCCCTGTGGGATTCTGAGACTGTCACTCTCGACGGGCCCAGAAACATCCCATCTTTCTCCCACAGAGCAGCTGGTGGTCTCGAACTGCTGACCTTGTGGATCGCAGCCCAGCGTGTAACCACAAAGCCAACAGTGCAAGGCCGAGGGCAGAATCAGTGTCCTCTTAGGACTTTGCTGCACCCCCCCCCACACAACTCCGCACATGCCAACCCCTCCCAGGCTCTGCTCCCCAGGCTGCCTGGCCCTTCTCATGATAACGGGCCCAACTAGCAGCGGGTTCCTAGCACCCAGAGAAGGGCCATCTGAGGAGGGACCTTGTCCAGGGTGCCCCGCCTTAAGAAGGAAGTCCTTTCTGCGGTTTTCAAAGTGTCACCAACGGCCTTCAGGACATCCCCACCCCTGGCCCCTCTGAACGGTGACACCAGTCAGTGGATCAGCAAAGCCTCCTCTGACCTCTGGCCGCTGGCCTCGCAGAACCCCAGGTTCCTGCTTGTAAGCCACACCAGGAGGATAGGCACACTGGCTGGCCGTGTGGAGAGCAGGCGGCTCATGCTTCAGGCGGGAAGCGGGGCATAGGGGTGAGGGCTCCCGGCCTGTGGGTCCCCTTGGCTCAGCCCTGCTCCTCAGCACTAGGTGAGGGTGGAATGGGAGTGGGGTGGGCACTCACTATTAGGGAGTGGGGGGGTAGGGGCTTCAGATGGGGCCAGTGGGCAGCAGAGGGAGACTGCATGGCCCAGAGGGACAGGAGCCAGACACGCGGAGGGTCCAGAGAAGACAGAAAGGACGTGTGCCCCTCCCAGGCCCCAGCTCGGCGAGAGCCGAGACAGGCAGCCTGGTGCCCGACGGGTCCCCTCTGACCTGCGGAGACCTGGGAGCAGCTTCTCTGCTTCTTGCACCTCAGCAGCTGCACCTGTCACACGGTCCCGTCCCTCCCGGCCCCTCAGGTAGAGGATGGGCAAGCCCTGGGCCGCTGTGGATGGCAGTCCGCGGCTGGGTAGCCCCTGCAGTTCCAGCCACATGCACCTTTTCCAAATGGCCCCACCTGGTGAGTGTGTGCAGCCTCCCGTGCTGCGAAGGACCCAGGTGAGGGGCAGGCTTCCTGGAGGAAGCACCAGGTCGGTTGTCCGATTGCCCCTGTGGGCAAGGTGAGGCTTGCCAAGGCCAGGAGGGGCAGGGGGGAGAAGCACCAGCCCGAGCGGAGGACAGAGAGGGCTCAGAGCCTCGGTCCCTGGCCGTGGAGTTACAACAGGAGGCTGGCTGGGTACAGCTGAAACCAAGGCAGCTCCAAGTCTGGCCTTTCACCACACCCGCCCCTGATTGGTTTCCACCTCCAGGTCTTTGCTGTGCAACTCCCCCCACACACCCCCCGCCCCCCCACCCCACCCACCCACACACCCCCCCACACACAACCATCACCCCTCACACACCCCGCCCCGCCACCTCCCCGCCACCCCCGTGGTCTCCCCACACTTTCTAGCTGGCCCTGGTTCCTCATTAGGAGCTGAGAGGGCCAGACCTCCTCTGAGGCGCCTGAGCCCCAGGCCTTGAGAACCCCTCACCTGGGATTGGTTCCTTCTGCCACGGAGGACGGCTCTAGGAGCCCACTGTGCCGAGGGGGAAACTGAGGCTCAGGAAACATCATCGTCCAGAGTCTGACTTCTAACCGGGAGAGAGGCCCGGTCTTTCTTCACTCTCACCCTGCCTCCTCACCTCCCCCAGGCCAGGGTGTGTGTGGGGGGATGGGGGGGCTCACTAATTCACTTTCTCACACACACACACACACACACACACACACACACGGAAGGCTGGGACCCAACTGCCACCCCCGATCCAGGAAGGGGCCATGCCAACTCTGAGGCCAGGGCTGGTGAACCTCTCCTCCCTCGTAGAACCCAAAAGATTGGATGGACGGGAGACAGAGACCAGGCATGGGTGCAAGGTCCAAGGACGGCAGGGAGCTGGATAGCTGGTGGCCAGGCCCTGGTGGGAGGGGAGCAGGGATCGGGCCATGGGGGAAGAGCCCCTGGGTCATGTCCTACGGCCGCCAGGCACAGGCCCTGTCCAGGCTCGGCCAGGTGGCTGCACCCCAGGCTCATGTGGGGAGTGCGCTCAGGGGTGTCAGAGCCTCTCCGCTTAGCACCAAAGGGTTGGGGGGTGGCAGGGAGGGGCACTTAGAGCACAGGTCATGCGGGGAGTCACTCTTGTGGGCACCAGGCCCACGTCACACCCGCCCGGGCCAGCTCAGGCCGGAAGCCTCGAGGCCTTTCCACACGGCACTGCCGTCAGCTGGCGGGTCACATGGGGAGCAGGCAGGGCAGGGAGCCTCCCCTCCTCGTCCCTCCCTTCAGATGCCCAGATCTCCACCCTGCTCTTGAGAAACAACTAAGGAAATCAGGCGGAAACTCCCCCAGCGCTTCCGGGGTGGGGGCTCAGCCTCAGCGGCTCTCAGCAGCCCCCATCCCACCCCCACCCCGGTGGCCCTGGCTGGTCCCACAGAGCCAGCCAGCCAGGCGAGAAGGACCTCCGGGCCCCAGGCTGGAGCCCCTCCCTTCCTAACCCAACAGCCTAGACTAGATCCAGGGCCAGGGAAATTCCGGGCCCTTCTGCCAGCTAGCTGGTGACCCGGCAAGCCCCTCCCTCCCCATGGTGGGCCCAGGGGGCCCCAGGCTGGCTGCTGGGCCCACGAGAGCCACTTGGGTTTCCATGGAGCATTTTCCCCCAGACTGAAGCAGTCAGCTCTGCTTGGGAACATGAGTTATAGGTGGCAACAGGGGCCTTTGGGGTGGCTGGCCTTGGCCTGCAGGAGCCCCTGTCCCCAGCCATGGGCCCCTTTCACCACCAGCCACCCCCTCACCTCCCAGACCCCCGCAGGCTCTGTGCCTTCACTCTTCCCTCTGCCTGAAGCCCTGTTTACAAGAGACTTCTCCTCGTTCAAGACCAAGCTGAATCAGGCAGGACAGATAGACGGCCCTGGTACATGTGTTTGGGCCTTGCAAGGGGCGGGGCCCACTTTGCGTCCTGTGTGTGAGTGAAGGGGCGCACGCCTGGCTGTGCTCACTCTGGCTCCCCTGCCTTATGCAGGACACATATGGATGTGAGCAGAGGATGAATGAGTGTGTGTGTGGAATGAGCGTGATCAGTGTGAGTGCAAACAGGGTGTGAATGTGTGAGTGTGCGCACGCGTGAACAGGGGTGAATGTGTGTGCAACACGAGTGTGAATGGGGTGTGGGGGAGTGTGTGTGCACAGTGTGCGTGTGAACAGGGTATGAGTGTGTGGAGTATGTGTGAGCCGTGTGAGTGTGAACAGGGTATGAGTGTGTGGAGTGTGTGTGCGCAGTGTGAGTGTGAACAGGGTATGAGTGTGTGGAGTGTGAGCAGTGTGTGAGTGTGGAGTATGAACTGGGTGTGAATGAGTGTGTGGGGTGTGAGTGTGAATGGAGTGTGAATGAGTGTGTGGAGTGTGTGTATGCGAGAAGAGTGTGAGTGTGAACAGGCTGTGGGTGAGTGTGTGGAATGTGTGCGTGTTTACAGAGTGTGAGTGCGAGTAGTGTGTGGCGTGTGTGAGTGGAACGTGGGCTGTGTGGGTGTGAGCGTGGGCATGAGTGTCAGCTCAGGCAATGACCCCGAGGAGTCTGGGGAGAGCTGGGATTAGATGTGAATGCCGCCCCTCGTCCACTCAGCGCCCCTCTCCGCCCCCCACCCTGGCAAATGCTTATTCACCAGGCCGGAACACCCCGACGTCTGGAAGCAGGTGTCCAGCAGAGGCCGGCGCTTACTGGTCACTGCAGCGTGATTCACAATGGCCCAGAGTGCAGCCATAGGTGAACGGACACACAGCATGCAGTGCTTCCGTCTGACGGCATATTACTCAGCCACAAACAAAGGGCCAGGGCAAACCTTGGTGACATTATGCTGCCTGCACCCACCAGTCTCAAAAAGCCCGGGTCCCCGTGTGCCGAGAAACCTGGGAGCACCGGAGCTCCGTGGGGGCTGCCCTTGTCTTTCCAGCCAGCACTCTACCATCACGCTCTCGAGTACAAAGACGGGGAGACATTCAGGTGTCCCCTCTGACCAGAGTCTGCCTTACAGAGGTTCCAGCGACGTCTACAGAATGCCCTCAATGAGACGGCTGGGCCCAGTGGGCTGCACCCCAACAACGATTGTGGGGGTGGCGCAGGACCCGGCAGTGTCGCATGCCATTGTGCACGGGGTGGCGGGACCGACCCCACAGCGCCTAACAGCACATGAGACCGGTGGCCAGCGCAGAGGGACAGACGTCTGCGTGGTGCTCAGGGACCCGGGGAGGGGGAAATGGGGAGCGCTCGCTGCACGGTCTTCCTTTCCTTCTCTCCCCTTTGATGCTGTGGCTGGTGACTGTGGCAAGCCTGTGTGTGACAGAAGGGAGCCTGGAGGCCGCAGCAGCAGCTCCCTCACCGTGGATGTTTGAGCCCATTGTGTGGCTATTGTGGGTCCAGCCCACTGCGCGTCCTTCGCATTCGCCGACCCTCTGCTGGCCCGAGGAGTCCATCTGTTTCGTTGGAGGGACATAGCGTTGGTGGCGACACACCACAGTGGCCACGGCCGAGCTCCCGGATGGGCACACTCCCACATGGTTCAAAGGGCGCCTGTGCTGTTGACTAGAGTTCGCACAATCAGAAACGAGACCAGGGCAGGAGCTGGCCGAGACCCGGCCTCTCTGGGCTTCTTCCTGATTTTGAGGGGCCCTCTCGTGGGACGGGGTAGTCAGCCAGACGGCCTCTGTCCATTTCAGGAGCTCTCCTGAGATGGTGGGTAGAAGGGGCAGGTCACTGTCCAGCCCAAAGTGGACGGAATGACCCAGACTTCAGACCAAGACCGGGGTCTCAAGGGGACGGGACATCGGATGTGGGCTGTATTTGGGAGGAAACGTGTCATGGCTGATGACTGGCCGTGGGGGGTGGGGCAGGGGCGAAGGCGAGGGATGAGTCCAAGGACCCCCCAGGGTCAGGCCTGCGCCACTGGACGAGAGGGAGCGGGGCGGGGCCGGGCAGGGGCCAGAGGGGGACGTGGCTGGGACATGGACTTGTGGACTCTTCATTGAGCTGGAAGCAACGTCCGAATCTTCCAGGTTAAAAAAAACAGAGTTTCCGTCGAGTGGACTCTGACTGGGGTGATGTCAGGTGTGTCAGAGTGGAAGGGCTCCGTGGAGCCTTGGGGGGCTGCTTTCTCCGAAGTGGAGCCCCGGGCCTTTCTCCCTCCAGCACACGCCAGTGAGCTCATGAGCTGTGCCTATCTCCTGGACACTGGTTCAGGCTCAGTGAGGAGCCAGCCGGGACACCTGTGGGTCAGCTCAGCCAGGGCCAGCCCCTCACCTACAACACAGGAGGCCTATGCAGGGGCCCTGAGGGGAATCAGACCCAATCCCAACGCCTTCAAGTTCACTGCTGGAGAGAGAGACATGGCTACAATTACACCCCGATCTAAGGGCATAGCCGCAAGATAACACAGGGGCTCAGAGAGCCAAGCCAGCCTTGGGGTAAGGGCAGGGGGTTATGGGAACCTATGCTCCCCAAAAACCACAGGGGCCGTTCTACCCTGTTCTAGAGGGTCGCTACGAGTCGGAATCCACTGGACGGTAGTGAGTTTTGAGCTTCTTCTCACAAGTAGGCGCTTTCTGTGCAAAGTGCATCCCCCTGAACCCGACCGGACTACCTTTCTGTGGGCAGGGGGACCGTCCCCGCCTGACCACGAAGCTGGGATCTTGCAGATTGCACGGGCCTCACAGCTCGCATGGTGCCCACGCCAGTACTCTTCATGCCCCCTCTCGGGTGGGTTCTTGATGGATGCATAGGTGCTACCCATGGGGCAAGGAGGAAGGAGGTACCACAGGCAGAGGGACACTCTGTACCCAGGCCCAGAGAGGGCCTCCCCACCGCCATCGAGTGGATCCCTGCTCCCAGAGATCCTACGCATGGTGTCTGAGTCTACACATCTTTACAGACAGCCTCATCCTTCTCCCTCAGAGTGGCTGGTGGCTTTGAACTGCCAACCTGGCAATTAGCAGCCCAATGCTTACTTGTCTCTCAGATGAATGAGGGGCAGGGGGAGGCTTTCCTTACTCCCAGAGAACCGTCACCCCACAAGGTCCTTCCAGCCCAGTTGGGCACCCTGACCCCCACCTTCCAACACATCAGTCATGTAGCCCCGGGAAGCAGGGAGTCGGCCTGAGACAGCGGGCTTGTTAGAGGCTGAGTGGAGATTTGAATCCGCAGGACCTGGGCCCTGAGCTTAGACGTAGCTACACAGCTTCCCCGTCGGCCAGCTGTCCCGGGCTTCCACCTACAGGTCACCTGGGAGAAAGGAGCCCCAGGAGCTAAGCTCGTAGCCCAGCGGCTGTCTTGCCCCAGCTAGGCCAGCTCACAGCAGCTTGGGGGAGCCTACCGGGAAGTCTTCAGGAATTTCCAGGGCCTGTTGGTATCCCTGGGAACTTGACCTCCATCCTGGTGGGAATTTTCACCCCGTGCACAGGGGTCCTCTGCCCCCTCACAGAGCAGGTTGGTAAGTATTCCCCAGCACACGGCCCCACAGCCCCGGGTCTTGGCTCCGAGGGGGCGTCTGGGGCCTCTCAGGCTCAGGTCTGGTCTCCAAGTGCAGGAATCCTCCTCCTCAAACAATGTTAGCAGCTCCCTCTCGCCTGCCACCAATCAAAGCCCAGACCCCCTGCTGGGCTTCCCCACCTGGGCGAGAGGCTTCGGGGGACATGGCAACTGGGCTGGGTTTTGACGGATGCAGGCGAGTTGGAGGCTGAGCAGGGAAAGGAGGAGTTGGTGTCTAGAGGGGTTGAGTTGGTTGCTGTTTTTGCCACCTGTGCATGGCACAGCACATGGCACAGAGGACCCCGTGTGCCACACAGAACTGCGCTCCGTCGAGTTAGGAAGGCGAGACCCCCCTAGCGAGCTCCAAGGCACCTCTGGGTGCGGTCACTTAACCCGTTGTGCCACGCGGGACTCCATGCCACAGGGGGGGGTCGCCAAGCTTGGCTCCACTCAACGGCCTGGTTGGGGGGCTTCTGCCACTGCCCTGGGGGGTGAGGGCTTCAAGCTCAGAAGGCTTTGACCTTGCCCAGAGCTGGGGGCTGAGGACAAAGCCAAGGTCCCCTGGCCGGCAAGGTGAGACAGAGAGGTGAGAACACAGTTTACAGCTGCTGACTCTGGGCGTGCTGGGGACGAGGTGAGGGACAGACAGGGATGGTTAAGGGGCCAACCCCTAGGACGGGGATCGGGAGCTGTGAATGTCCCCCACGAGGGACTGTAGATGGCAAAGGGAGGGTACGGGGTCCAGGAGCGGCCAGCTAGGATATGGGGGCAGTGCTGCAGGCCACCAGGCCGGGGACCATCCCCCACCCAGGGTCGCTGACCTGGTACAGCTGCGGTCCTCCCCCCAGCAGCCTGCAAGGGAGGACACGATCCTTCGTTGCCACTCCCAGCCGCCACCCTGCCCCCACCCACCATGACACCTCCACCTCCCACCTCCAGCCTCTGTCCTGCGGCCCCTCTCAGCACCACCTTCTCGGCAGAGCTTGTGGCTTTGACTTCTCCCTCCTGTGAGTGCTGGGAGGTCAGCAGAGACAGCGGGACGCCGAATGAATGAATGAGCAAGGGAATGAATGAAGGGACACACTGAGTCACCTGATGACCAGGCCGCCATCCATGACTCCGCCACAGCCCACGGGGACGCTGACCCACACTCAGCCATCACCGTCCCACCAGCCACCCACAGCCCCAGCCACGGGAGAGCTGCTGTCTGCCTCCCATGCACAGCCCCTCCCCACGTGCCCCCACCCACGCACACTTTCCCTCGTGCCTGAGGCAGCTGGGGGTGGGGAGAGAAGGGGTGGGGGTGGGGCAGGGCCTGAGGGGCTCACAGGCAGCCGGGCAGGGGACGGGGGAGGCTGGGAAAGTCCAGGCTGTCTCCTGGGGGGGCTCTCGGGGCTGGAGGGAGGGAGGAGGGTCGCTGGCCTGGTACAGCTGCGGTCCTCCCCCCAGCAGCCTGCCAGGGGGCAGAAAGACCTCTTTGTTCTTCGCCTTTAAAGGGTAAGAGAGACACTTATGCATGACAAATTAGCCCAAAAATGTATTTCTCTAAAACACCCAATTGTCTCCACAGGCCTGCAGCTGCAGGGAAGTTCCAGGGAGCCAGGGGAGGGGGCGGCTTTGGAGTGACCCTGGGGGGCAGGGAGGGGCGGTAGGGAAAGGAGGGCCCTCTTGCCTTCCCGCCTCTGTTTTCAGCCACTCAGAGCTGCCCACCGAGGGGACAGCTGGCCAGGGCCCTGGGCTCAGGGAGACCTTGCTTCTGCTGCCTGGAGGGGGAAACTGAGGCCCAGTGAGATGGTGTGACTGGCCTCAGGTCACCCAGCAGGGTCCTGGCTGGCAGTAGAGAAGGAGCCCTCTGGTCCAAGCCCACTGTCTCATTGGTGCTAGAAGGGAAGTCCGGGTGCCCGAGACCAGACAGGCAGCCGCCCTGGAGCTGAAAGGAGAGAGATGGAGACTGGGCGGCCCTCTTCGTAAGCCGTCCGCTCCAGACCTCGGTGGACGGCTGCGAGGTGCCAGCCAAGCCCGCCTCCCCCAAACCTGGGCATCAGAAGGCTGGCAGTTTGGGAGCCCTCGGGGTAGCTTGAGGGAGGAGCCCGCCATCAAAGCCTTCTCCCAGAAGCCCTCAGGAGAAGCCCACCTGGGTCAGGAAATGAAACCAAACTAGGGAACCTGTCAGGTGTCTCCGTGGAGGTCCTGGGCTGGGCTGAGCCGTGCGGGCGGGGAGGGCCTCTCTGGGCCACAAAGAGGAGACCCCAGTATAATGGGGGAGACCATGAGTCAGCAGGCAATCAGGATAGGAGTCCCATAGCGTGAGACCCACACCCTCATTTGGGCACAAGCACTCAATGGTCAGGGAGTTCACCCTCAGCAGAGCCACACCCGCGCCGGAGGCACTCTTCAGAGGAGGCCCTGGCTAGCCTGTGGGCCAGGGCGTTCTGAGACCTTGGCTTAAGAGCTGCTGCTGGGCACCCCCTGAGCTCTGGCCCAGGGGAGGAGGAAACGGGGATCTTGTCAAGATAACAAGGCCTTTGACAGGCCTTAGGTCACGGAGAGTGCTAGCAAGGGTGTCAGTTCAGTACCCTGGAGCCTTGAGTTCAAGGCCTGGACCTGCCGCGTATAACGACTCAGCCCTTCAGTTCCCAGGCCTCAACGTGAGCACCTGTAGAACGGGGTGGTAAAATCCAGTAGGCAGGACAGTCGTGAAAAGCCTAGGGGAGGAGTCACTGGGAGGGACTCTCCCGTTGCCCAATAGGCTCTCAGTCAACGCTAGCACCACCCCCTCCCCGGGAACCTTTGGAAAGGAGAGAGACAAGGGAGTGGGCAGGGAGCCTGTGTGTCTGTGAGAGTGGGAGGGGTTGTGATTGCGTGTGAGTGTGTGAGAGAGAGAATGTGTGCATGTGCATGCATATGTGTGGATGTGTGTGTGTGGATGTGTGTGAGGGAATATGTGAGTGTGTGTGTGACTGTGTGACTAAAAATGTATGAGTCAGTGTGTGTGTGTGTGTGTGTGTGTGTGTGTGAAAATGTGTGTGAATGCTGTGGTTGTGAGAGTCACTGGTGAATGTGTGGGTACATGTGTGTGAGTGTGCATGCACGTGTATCGGTGTGTATGAATGTGAATGTGTGCATGCGTGTGAGTGATGTGTATGGGTGTGTGAATGTTGTGAATGTGTGCTAGTGTGCATGTCACGTGTGAGAGGAAATATGTAAGTGTGTGAACGCTAATGAATGTGAGGGCCTATATTGAGAGTGAGTGGGTGTTTGTGGGTGTGTATAACTTGTAATTGTATGACCGTGTATGAATGTGTGTGTGCTTGTATGTGCACGAATGGGTGTGTGTAAAGGGCATGTGCGTGTGAGTGTATACGAATGTTGTGATTGTGTAAATGTGTATGAGCAAGTATATGTGTGCTTGTGAGTGTGAGTGGATGTGTGTACATGTGTTTGAGATGACATGAGTATCCGTGTATGAGTGAGTGTGTGGTACATGTGTGAGTGTGTATGTGTGAGGGGGTGCGTACCTGTATGGGGAGGATATGTAGGAGGGAATATGTGTAAGTGGGTGTGGATGTTGCCATTGTGTGAGTAAATGTCTATGAGCCAGTGTGTGTGTGTGCATGAACACATATATATGAGTGAGGGCATGTGAGTATACATGTGTGCATATATGAGTGTGTGTGCATGCACATGTGTGAGTGTACATGTGTGCATATATGAGTGTGTGCACGTGTAAGTGTACGTGTGCGTATATGTGAGCTTGTGCACACGCGTGTGCATGTGAGTGTACATGTTTGCATATATGAGTGTGTGCACACCTGTGGGGGGTGAGCATATGAATGTGTGGGTGTGCATTCATGTATGTATGTGAAGAGATCGCGTGTATGTATGTGAAGAGATCGCGTGTGGAAATGTGTCGTGGGAAAGGGTCCCAAGCTATAAAATGTGGGGCATATGAAAAGGTCACGCCGCCTAGGCAATGTCTGCAGAAAACTCCAGAAGAGGCCGGACGCTGGGAGAGGCCTCTGAGAGTCTGGGAGACATGAAAACCAGGACGCCTGCCGTGGGGAGAGCCTCCCCCAGGTGAAGGTGGCCTCCACAGTCAAGCGAGCTCCCCGTTTCCAGGTCCTGGGCTGTAGCAACAAGTAGTGCCCACCCGCCTGGTCATTACAGAGTCTTCCTGGCCTCCCGCTCTGTCCAGGAGGAACCCAGAGGCCTCAGCAGGGCCCACCACAGCCCCGCCGTCCTTGCCCTTCTCTCCCTGCCTCCACACTGCTCTCCAGTCACCTGGAATCCCGTGGGGCTCTCGCTCAACCCTCTGGCCTTCCGAGCGCTGTTCAGTCTCTGCCTTCCCCACCATGCCTGCCCGGTGCCGATCTTGCCCCATTAGCCCTTTGCCTTCTCGCCTGCCGGCCCAAAAAGCTGTCTCAGGCTCCCTCACACCTGTGCTTTAATGTTTCATTTACACAACCTGGATCACTAGCCCCAAAACCATGGGTGGGGGTGGGTGGGGGTGGGAGAAAGACCCTAAGCACTGACGGCTTTACCAGGGAGTTCTTCTCAGACCTGAAAAGCGTGGCTTGCGGCCATCTGTTATCCACGCAAAGAGAGGACGGGAAAGTGTCACTGGCTTCCTTCAGGGCAGGGGCGCCTCACTCTCCTTGGAGGAGGACACCGGTGGAATGGGGCCCCAGGGAAGCGTTGGATGGACAGACCAGAGAGTGACTTTTACAACGAAGCTCCCCACCAGCTCCCCCTGCCCTCTGTGGCAACCGGCACCCCAAAGCCAACACAGGTGACGCAGCAGGGTGCAGGGCAATCACACGGGCACATCCTCTGCGACTGCTTCTGCTCTCGTGACTGTACATGCCGTCCTCCGTGGGCGCTCAGGATGGTACACCGCACGGACATCGTCTAAAATGAAATAGACAGGGCGAGCCACACAGGCCCAGCTGCTGAGGAGATTCCAAGGGATCAGTGCTTTTGAGAGATCGCCATGATTCAAAGCCCAAGAGCCAAACAGATTTCAATCAGGGCCTTGCCAATCAAACTCAGCATCTGATTGTTGCTATCCAAACTGGGGGGCGGGAGGGCCTGGGGATCGTCCGTTCTGACACGAGGAATAGCTTATCTATTATGAGACATCGAGTCCCCATACTTTTCCCAAGAAAGAGGCGCCACAGGAAACACGGGAGACAGCTGTGGGGCCCACTGGCAGGAGCAACCATCTGATGAAGTCCAGTGCCCACTTATCACAGGTTGGAGGCGGGGGGGAGACTCTTTGTCATTCTTGTGTTGACAGAGGATGAAAGTGAGGCTCAGGAGAGATTTGTCCAAGTCTCCGGGGTCTCAGAGCCAGCAAGTGTTGCAGGCAGGACTCAAGTCTAACCCTAAAACCTTTCTGTTTCTACCGGAGCGTCATCCACAAGAGGAGTGCCCAGCACATTCACTCAAGTTCCCACTTGACCTTAAGGGTCTCCAAAAAGTTTTCTCGGATTACCTGTTGGGTGCACCTGGCCAGCCTGCCTTAGCTGCCTATGCTCTGCCCTCCCCCGCCCCCCGCCGCCCCAGTCATCCCCCACCAGCAGCGGTGGGGTTCCTTCTGGGTCCTGGGTGCTCAGCAGAGGGCCTGGTGCTCTACGGGAGCCTGGCGAATGTTGTGTGTGCATGGGCAGGAACGACACGTGCAAAGGAGCCCTTGTCCCCAGCCACGCTCGTGAAGGTGGGACTGAGTGGGCCCTGAGGTCCCTTCCAGCATGTTCAGGGATGCTGACCCCCAGGGGTAAGGGAACATGCAGAAAGAACCCCAGAGGGCCAGGATGGTGGGGAGGCTGGGAAATGAGAGGGAGAAGGTCGAACATGGGGGCAGAGGCTGAGAGGGGCAGCCGCCACCTCTTTCGTCCCAGGTCAGTGGTGGCTGAAAGAGAACCGTGGTCACTGTGGGTGGCCGGTGGGGTCAGGAGGTGGGCTAGAGGCAAGGCCTGGAGCCCCTGACCCCAAAGCCTTCTGAAGAGGCTGCTGACACCGCTGTGGAAAACCACGCCCACGTGAGGAAGGCACCTTTCTCCCTGACCAGCCTGACGTCAGCTGGAGCCCAGCTCTGTGCCCACCGTGGTCCTCCCCTGGGACTGCCCTCTCTGTGCCCCCTGGGCAGGGCCTTCCCTAGCCAAGGGCCATTAGAAGGGTGTGCTTGGGCAGCAGGGCAGGAGAGAGGCGTGACCTCTGGGGTCCTTCAGGAACTAAGATCTGTAACTTGAGCGTCTCACCCCACTCCATCCCCAACTGCCCTTGGCAAGGCCTGGGGTTGGTTCTGGAGTGTCATCTGTGTCCAGTCCAAAACTGGGCCCCGGGCTCTCAAAAGCCAGGACCCTCAGAGACTGAAGAAGGGATCCTAGCAGTTTGGGG
>NW_022103898.1:8020510-8024758 GCF_000313985.2 Echinops telfairi | reverse complement strand
GAGATGCAGAAGCCCCTCTCTGTCTACCTCTGCCATCTCAGCCTATCCCAGCCCGTCTGTCTCCATGCTTGAAGATGCTCTTGTGAAAGACTGAGGCCACCTGCCTGATGACCACACCCTCCAGGTTTCCCAGTCCCTGTGGTCGGAACCCTCCGCTGACAACCCCCACTTGGTATCTTACATGCCCCTCTCCTCTCATATGCCACGCCGCACCATGGTCTCCTGCCTGAGCGCTCTGGCTTTGGCACGCTCCCTGCCTCACTGCCCCCTGGACATCCTGGAGCTGCAGCTCTGGCTCTGGTATCCCAAGATTGGGGTTTGCCATAGAAAACCTTGTGGGCTGAGCCATTAGGGAGTAAGATGCAAATCCCACACATTCAATGGTTTAGACCTTACCTGGGTCACCCCTAGTGAAAGATACAGCCACGTGCAGTCACTGAGGGGCGGCCAGGACCCTTGGAGATGCAGGACAGAGGAACCCCAGAAGCTTTGGGGTGAAAGGACGGAGAGGATGATGTCACTGTACCCACCCCCCTCCTGACCCCGCCTAGTCCTACCTGGAACCTTGCCACTGACTAGGGATGGCCCATCAAAGCAGAGGGCTAGCCTGAGTCTTGACCCCTGTCTCAGCCTGAGGCCCGGACCTACCCTGACCCTAGTCTGCAGCCTGACCCTAACCTGAGCCCTGACCCCAATGAGCCATCACCCTAAATCTAGAATGAGCCTTATTCTATCTCTGATGCTGTCTCTAAACAAAGCCCTGTTCTCAATCCAGACAACCCAGGTCCTGACCCCACGTCAAACCCAGAAAGGACTCTTACCATGTCTACGGCCTGAGCCCTGATTTTGACCCCAGACTGAGCCCTGATCCTGACCCCAGACTGAGCCCTGGTTCTAACCCCAGACTGAGCCCTGATCCTGACCCCAGACTGAGCCCTGATCCTGACCCTAGGCTGAGCCCTGGTCCTGTCAGTTTTCCAGAATACTCAAACTGCCCACCATCAGGTCAATTCCAAGGCAGAGCAGCCATAGGACAGACAGGAATGGACCCTTTTGGTGTCTGAGACTGCAACTCTGTACAGGAGTAGAAAGCCCCCTCTTTCTCCCTTGGTTTCAAACTGCTGACCTAGTGGCTTGCAGCTCAACGCGTAAGCTACTATTCACAGTAAGGATGGGCCTGGCTCCTCTCCCGAGGGCATCTGAAGCCTGCAGGGGGACCTGGCGCATCTCCACAGGTCCACCTGAAAGGCTCTGCTCTGTGGTCGCAGAATTCTGCTGTCCCCGTTTGACAGGTGAGGAAGCTGGTTCTTGTGCCTTGCGGTTCCAGTGATGAGAACTGGCACCAGACACCATTCAGAAGGCACTTCCCCCAGCCTGGGTCGGACGGGGTGAGTGCCCTGTCACTGGAGGTGAGCCAGCGGGGCCAGATGATGTCCTGGCGGCTGAGGCCAGGAGAATTCTGCCTGCAGGAAGTGGCAGCACCTTGGCCTTAGTGGCAGCCTGAGATCTGAGAGTGGAGGTAGGGAACGAGGGGCAGAGGGGGCTTCGGGTGGCCCAGGATCTTCCCCTCACCCTGTAGCCCAGAGATGGAGAGCAACACAGGTGATCCCAGGGCTCCCTGGGATCGGGGCGGGAACAATGTGGAAGTCCCACGCAGCTGCCCCCAGGATTCCAGGCCCCCAGGCCCCAGCTGGTGAGGGCCAGTCACTCTGGGGACAGTGTTGGCCTCTCTGTCCCCGGGGGTACCCCACTGCTCCCTGAAGAACAGACAGAGCAGGGGCTGAGGGGGTCGGGGAAGGCTTGTCATGTTTTCAAGCCACAGACCAACCTTTTTCCCTCCAACACCCCACTTGGCAGAGCTTGGACACCAGGGCGCAGAGCGGCTCAGCCACCCACCTCAGATTCACTGTCGGCCAGGGGCCACTCAGGACTGGGACCCCAGACTTGGCACCCGCCCCCGCTCTGGCCCGGCCCTACAGCTGCCTCAGGAAGCCTGGAGGATGGCAGGGGGACGTGGTGCCAGGCAGCAGAGGCCGGGGGTGGGGGTCCGAACGGCCCCCTCGCGCCACCCCCCACCACCCCCACCAGCATCCCCGGGCTCTGCGCAGCCCCCGGCCGGTCCAGCTGCCGACACATCCGCCCAGACAGACATCAATCGGAGCCTGGGCCTGGCTCTGGTCGGCATGCTCTTTACTTTCTCCTCCACCCCCGCGCGCCCCCTCCCCATCACATCTTTTTTTCCTTCTTCTTCTTCTTCTTCTTCTACTCCTTCTCCTTCTTCTCCTCTCTTTCTCTCTCTCTCTCTCTCTCTCTCTCTCTCGTCCAACATGTCATTACAGTAGAAATAAAAAGCGCGGGACAATCAGGGCATTGACAGCCCGGGCCCCCTCCCCCCGCGGTGCGTGCCAGCACTCTTTCCACCCGCCCAGGCCCAGAGGCGCTGCCAAGGGAGCCGGCTCCTGACAAACGCAACCAGACCGACCAGCCGCACAATAGAGGGATTTGTTGCACTTAGAACGGGGCGGGAACAATGTGGAAGTCGCACGCAGCTGCTCTGAGCCCCCCACCCCACCAAGCCCTGCCAAGCAGCCCCCTTGCCCCTAGCCCCGCTGATTTATGAAAGGTCAGAGGGCATCGTGGCAAAAGGACCCCCTCCCTCGCCTCCCTCATTAACCCTTGGGACACAATGGTCCCCCTTCTCTGGGAGGTGGCAGTGGGGGCGGGAGCCCTGCCCACACCACTTCCTGGAGCGGCCTCAGGACCGCTTGGGGGGTGGGGTGGGGTTTGTGCAGAGGGTGGGGCAGCTCTGAGAGACCCTTGGGCTGGGGGCTTTGTCCCCATTGACCTCCTCCCCCCTCAGTGTGGCATAGTCCTGAGGAGACCTCAGGGCTCCTGCGCCCAGCTGAGGCTCACAGGGCTTTGCCGATGCCCACAGGGGTGGGGGTGGGGGCGGACTCCCTGGAGAGGTGCTGGGTGTGTGAGCAGGAGGAGGAGGGGGAGTGAGAGACCCTCCCTAATCTGGGAGAGACTAGGGAAGTGGGCTGACAGGGCCAGAGGTGGGCAGGTAGGAGAGGATCAGCAAGAGCTAGGGGGGTGGGGCGGAGGCTTGGCTGGCACAGACCGGGGGTGGCAACTTCCAGCAGGGCCAGGAGAGGCTGGTGGGATGAGAGTACAGAGCACACACTTCAGTGGTTCAGTCACCTCAAGAGGAGCCATGCCAGCATCGCCGTGATCCGTCCAAGGCATGTCCTTCTGGCTCGTATTCATCGTCATTTGCTCCCCATTCCCTTCGCCCACCTCTGCCGTCTGCTCAAGCAAAGAGCAAGGGGGCAAACTCGGTGACCCCTGTGGAATTCCGAAACTGTCACTGTGGAAGGGAGTGGAAAGCCCAGGCTGTCTCCCTCGGAGCTGCTGGTGGTTTCAAACTGCCGACCATGCGGACCGCAGCCCAACCCATCACCACCACCCCACCAGGGCTCAGGGGCCATGGATCCAGTGACGGTCTCTATAGAGTTACCTATCCTGGAGTTCATATACAGAAAACAAAATCAAAAACCAACCAAACAAACAATAAGTAACAAGAACAGCAAAGAAAAATGGATGGAAACCCTCCATGGAAAAGAAAGCAGAAAATATTAAAAATTAGAATAAATGTAAATGGATCGTACGGAAGATCAGATGAGCGGGTACAACATTTGAACCTAACTGCATCTGCAATGATCCACTTTCTAATGCATTCTGCACGACAGCAAGGCAGTTCACTTCCCTGGCCCGTGCTCAGAGGCGATTCCCAAGGAGCTTAATCCACATATCTTTCCCCTTCATGTTTTCAAAAATATTTTATTGACACACCTTTAGAATGCATCTAAAGGAAGAGCAATTGATAAGCAATTCAGGATGGTTCTTACTGCGAAGAAGTTTTAAGAAAAGTGAAAACTGCACTGGTTAGAAAAGGGCCAGGGAAATTGTTGGCATCACAACAATGCACCTGCTTCAAGGGTAGCAGTGGCTCTGAGCCCGTCCCTTCAGACTTCCGGTAACTCGAAGAACATTCCCAAAGAAAGAGGATTCCGATGTGGTTACAACAACATGCAGACATCTCAATGAGTACATACAACAACATGCAGACATTTCAATGGATACGTACAACAACATGCAGACATGTCAATGAGTACATACAACATACAGACATCTCAATGGATACACACAACAACATGCAGACATCTCAATGGATACATACAACAACAT
>NW_022103898.1:8016564-8019683 GCF_000313985.2 Echinops telfairi | reverse complement strand
TCAATGAGTACATACAACAACATGCAGACATCTCAATGGATACATACAACAACAGGCAGACATCTCTGAGTGAAAGAAGGCAGGCCCCACCCCTACACCAACCAACCCAGCCGAGAGCACACCTGCGCGGACCATTGATGGAGAACTCTAGAAAGCAAATTGATCTGAATGACAGCAGGTTGGCAGCTGCCCGGCTGAATGGAACCCAGGGAGGGATAACCCAGGGGTCTGAGAAGACCTTGGGGGAGATGGACCAGCGTGTCTTCCTGACTGGCTTCTCATGTGTCTGCGGGGGTCAAAATCCATCCGGGTGCAAGTTTCAGGTATGCACAAGTTTACTGTCTGTGTTCATAAGCTGTCAAAAGACCGGCTTATCCCCCCAAGGGAAAAAACACACAGAGGAAGCTGTCCACAAGCCCCGCCACCTGGCCAGCACCTCTCCTGTGAAGGACCTCCACAGCCTCCTCAAGCTCCCCCAGGCTAATCTCCACCAGGGAGCCAGGGTGGCCCTGTCACAGCGCAGGCCAGAGCGTGTCCCTGCCCTACTTGACACTTCCCATGGCCCCACTACACTACCAGTAAGAGCCAAGCGTTCCCACGTCAGCACACGCCTGCCGGTAATTTCTCAAAACGATTTTTTTGAAGGGCCAGGCTGATCCACACTCAGGAAAGCCCAAGCTTGCGATACTTAGATAGCCTGCAGGCCTAGAGCCGAACTCACCCCCTTGGCTCAACTCTTAGCCAGATGATAGACAGGCCTATCTGGTGAACACCAGACAAGGCAGGAGGAACTGCTGACAGCCCACTGCCCAGGGAGGCTTCGGGAGCAGGCTGAAGGAAGACAGGCACGGCAGGGAGGAAGTGGGAAGGGTGACGTTGCATTGTGGGGGGTGCAAGCAGTGTCCCAAAACAAAATCGGTCTGGATTGTTCACAGTGGGCTCTGTGACCTTTCACCCCCAACCACAAGAAAACGGGTTTTAAAAATAAAAATACATTCTTGTTCAAGGGTTTGGGTTCGGGTGGGCCGAAATCTGTTCTAAGAGCTTTCCGTAGGTCACGCCAACCACCCTGAGGGAGATGCCGTAAAAGGCCCCCTGCTGTACAAATTGGGGAAACCGAGGCAGGGAGCATTTGTTGGGGCTTAAAAAAAAATTTTTTTTTAAGCCTGCCCAAAGTTACTCAGCCCGGGTCGCCTGGCCTGGATCTTGCCCTGGTCACCAGGGCACCCCCCTGGTGCTCTGCCACCCCCACCCCCACCCCCGGGGCCAGAGCCTAGCTTCCCGTCACACCTGGCTCAATCAACCAGAGTCCTCCCAGCTGCCGCCTCCAAGCCCCTCCCCTGAGCCTGTTCTAAGGTTGTGTCCCGTTTTAGAACGACAGCAGGACTAGTAACCTTCCCTGTCTTCTCTCTGGGTAGGTGCTCTCTCTGCAGGGAGCCCTTTACCTTCTACTGTCCACTTCTCCCCTGTCCCTGTCCCCCCCCCTCCCCCTGCCCCGTGAAGGACCTCGCAGCCTCCTCGCTCCTGCCCTGAGCCCCTCAGGCTAATCACCAGGGCCGGAGTAGCAGGTAGACTCGGTAAGGACTTGCTGCAGCAGAGGTGAGGCAGGGCGGGGACATGAGAGGAGGCCACACGTAGGCCCCAGAGAGTGACACAGTTATTCCTGGGTCACCAGGAAGTTGAGGCAGACACACGTGGCAAGGTCACAGAACGGGAATCAGGCACAGCTACTCAGCTGCACTTACTCAACAAGTGGTTACGGGGCCTCCTGCACGCCAGGCCCTGCCTGCTGGGAACCAGCCCTGCCTGGCCACTCTCCCAGTGGTGGGCCAGGCTCTCCCCCAGCACCCTGGGGACTTGGTGGCATGGGGAGGCTACTCCAGGGCTCCCGCCCAGCCTGACTCTACTCTGTTTGTCCTGAAGTTCCAAGTCCCCTTGTGCCGGGCTCCGGACCCCTCCCTAGCTCCTCTAAACCCGAACCTTCTTCCTCAGCTCATACTTGGAGTCTGTTTATTGACCCTAAACATGGGTCCCTGTGACCCCACTGCTGCGTGCCTGCGCTGTCTCATGTCCTGGGAGTCCCTTGGGATCTGCCCCACCTCCGCACTGAAGCCCTCTGGGGAGGGGCCCTACCCAACCTACCTGGACACACACTTGGGCAGATGCTGCCAGGCACCTCGTGAGAAAAGTCCTGCCAGCCAGGTGCTCAGTCCAGCCTGGGACAGCCCCACCCTGCAGGCGTCCAGGGCTCCCAGTTCACTCTGGGGCCTCAGGCTGAGCCCTCTCTTAGTTTCCTTCCCAGATACGCTCCAAGCTTCCAGAAACTCTCAGGAGACAGCAGCAGGCGGCCCCAGACTAGAGCCCCCCCTCACCCACCATCTCTCTGATCCCTTAGGACCCAGGATTCCCATCGTAGGATGAGGGCGCTGCAGTTCAGGGGGGCGGGGAGGCAGTCTAGGCAGAACTGACAGAGCTGGGGCACAGAGCACACTGTGGGCCCATGTCCTGCCTCCACCCTGAGCAAGGCCCACCCTAGTGCTCTGTGGTGGTGACATACTGGGGGGGGGGTCACTAGGATAAAAAATGTATCCTTTGATCTCTCATCCCCTTCCCATTAGGACAAGTTGAGGCCCATCCCCTGCCCCACTTCCTATATGACTCCTTGTGACGGGATTGAGGGGCTGTCACTTCCAGGAGGGCAGGGACACCTCTGGCTCTCTCTCTTCTGTGCCCCCACCACATGCTACAGCACCTGGCCTGAGCGTACGTAGGGCCTGCTCAGTCAGTGGTTCTCAACCTTCCTCATGCCGCCAGCCTTTCATACAGTTCCTCATGTGGTGGTGACCCCCCAACCAGAACATTATTTTCATTACTACTTCATCACTGTCATTTTGCGACTGTGATGAATCGGGTGACCCCAATGAAAGGGTTGTGTGACCCCCAAAGGGGTCAAGAGCCACAGGTTGAGACCCGCTGTGCTCAGTGACGACTCACTGGCCCAAATGGCCATTGGTAGGGGATTGGCTAAAGCAGCATTGGTCCATACACACACTGGACACATCGGCATCATGCAAGGACAATGAGGAAGCCACAGAGCTCCTCCTGGCAGGGATGGACCC
>NW_022103898.1:8014729-8015985 GCF_000313985.2 Echinops telfairi | reverse complement strand
CACACTGGTCCGATCATCAAAGAGCAAGAGACAAGAAAGGCGAGGCTTGCCGAGCCATTTATCTCTCTGCCTTTCAATTAATCCCACATGTGTTCATTGGCCAGGTTGGCACAATAAACCTATCTATCACAGCCAGCTATCACAGGAGACCGCCGTTATCAGGGGGCAACCCAAGAGAAGACTTACCCAGTCCAGAGGAAAAGACCTTGGAGGTTCCCCTGAGGGGGCGGGGCAAGGAGGAGACTAGAGGGTTGACAGGTACTAACTTGGGGGAAGGTGTCCTGCCCCGCAGGAGGATGGTGGGGAAGTCGTTTCAATGGTTGAAAACAAAATTGATGGTCGGAAATGCAAGCACCGCCCCCCACCCATTTGGAAACTGGTTTTGCTTTTCAGCAAGATCCTTACTTACGCATTCTAAAATACATACATACTTGCCGAGGAAACTGCTGGAGGAGAGTTTCTGTGAAACCATTTAGACTTCACCGGGAATCCCAGGGGTCCCCGGGGCACCCACCTGCCCTGACCGCCTTCTGTGGACTCAGCCGCACACTAGACCAGTGCTGGGGAGGGACCAACTTTTTTCCCTCCAGTCCTTGGTAGATCAACACTTTGGTAAGAGGTAATAAAATGAAGTACAGGTCGTTGCTGGCTTTAACGACCTATCTGAGTTACGGGAAACCATACATAGAAGCGTGTGTGTGTGTGTGTGTGTGTGTGTGTATTGTTGTCGTCATTAGTGATATTTACTACACATAATACTGTGCCAGGTCAGTTGCTGATATCATCATTCTCAGATGCAGTGTTTCAACCCCCAAAGACAAATACAGAGCTTATTTTTAAAGCTAGCCCAGACCAATGCTTGCAAGCCCATCCTGGCTCACAGCAACCCCACAAGACAGAGTGGAACCGCTCCTTTGGGTGTCCGAGCCTGTAATTATGTGCCTGAGCAGACAGCCTCAGCTTCCGCCCACCAAGCAGCTGATGGTCGATCACCAGGCAATTTGCAGCCCAATGTTTATCTCACAGCGCCACCAGAAGTCCTCTGGATTTGTAAAGAAAATGACAATAAAAGAGAATAATAGTGTGTGTGGTGGGGGGTAAGAACTGGCTTACAATGATTGACGTTTAACACGCCGCCCAAAAAGGGGAAGAACAACAGAAACACGGCTGAAGGGAGACAGTGGTCGGTATAAGATATGAAAATACAGGGGAGGGGAGTAGAAAGATCCCCAGGGAATGATGAGGGTGGACATTGG
>NW_022103898.1:8001158-8013092 GCF_000313985.2 Echinops telfairi | reverse complement strand
TGTGTGTATGGATTGGGATAACAGTTGTATGAGCCCCTAATAAAATGTTAAAAAAGAAAAAAAAAAGATATGAAAATAATAATCATTTATAATTTATCAAGGAGTCACGAGGGTGGGAGGGTGGGGGAAGGGGAATAAAAGAAGAGCTTAAACCAAGGACTAAGCAGAAAGAAAATGCTTGGAGAAGGATGATGGCAACACACGATGTACAAACGCGCTGGATATAATTGATGTACAGGTTGTTCTAAGAGCTGTAAGAGCCCCCAATAAAGTGATTTAAAAACAAAACTAAACTCGTCTTAACAAAAAGAAAGGAGTTCGAAGTGCTTCCTTACTCTGCTTTCCCCACATCGTCTCACTGGTCTACCACGAGTTGTCTAGTTCCCTGGGTGCCAACCAGTGTTTGCCAAGTGCGGGCTCTGTAAAGATCTGGCCGGGGAAGGCTCATGGGCTTCAGCGAGGGGCGGCCTGGTCCCCACCTCCCTCCACACAGGTTATTGGGTGGGAACTCAGGAGATGGACAGGCCTGGTCCAGAGACCACATCAGATCCATCGTGAGCATTCTGTGTGCACAACGCGTTCTTACCTCCCGCTTCCGTCTGTCCCCGACGCCAGCCGCTGCCCAAGTTCCCGTCACCCCAACTTCCTTCCCCCCCCCCGTAGACCCACCCCAACACCCTCTCACGGGGATGAGCAACCAGCCCCTTCACTGGCCTGTGTGTCTCCCACAGAGCGCAGACAGCAGACAACTACCCCAGTGGTCCCCCACATTCCTCAGGCCACAGCCCTTTCATACAGATCCTCGTGCTGTGGTGACCCCCCAACCATAACATTATTTTCGTTGCTACTTCATCACTGTCGTTTTGCTCCTGTGATGAATCGGGCGACCCCTGTGAAACGTCCGTTCAACCCCCAAAGAGGTCGCGGCCCCCAGGTTGAGAACCGCTGACCTAAGCTGGCCATGTTCCCCACCCTCCACTTTAAACATCCCCGTGATTCCCCACTGCCCTTACCATAGGTCTGGCACTTTCTGACTGGGCCACTGAGCCCTGCCAACCTGCCCAGTGTCACCCCACCCCATCCTCAGTTCTTCTCCCCACCCACAGTCATTCTAAACACCTTCCATTTCTCCCCCCTTCCCTGTGCCATCCTCGCCCCATGCCTTTGCTCACCTGTCTCCTTGATCACCCTAAGGTATAGCCAAGATATCACCTCCCCTGAGAAGTCCTCTCTGATTGCTCCAGGCACAGCTCACTCTGCTGGGCACGCTCAGCCTCTGGAGCACAGGACTGCTCGGTAAAAACCTTGTGGGTCCCAAGTCGATCATATCCACCATCTTAAAGCCCCCTGTATCCCCTACTCAATATAAATGTTTGGCTCTAATCAAGGGTCAATCATTATTTACATACTTTTTTTCTTGTAAAGTTTCTATGACTTCCTATTTGGCTGTTTTCTTTGTGTATTTTGAAGTCAGCGCTGTTTCCTTAGGTCACAAACATCTTTGTGGGTCAATTAAAAGGCTAAGGGCCCTGGTTCTCCTGCTCAAAGGCTCAGAAAACCCCATAGTCAGGTGTCTCTCTCTCTTTCTCTCAGTACCACGGCCTCGATGCCGACTCAGAGCAACCCTATAGGACAGAGTAGAGCCGCCCCTATGAGTTTCCAAGACTGTGATTCTTTACTGGAGTCGGAAAGCCGGTACTGGTCGCAATGATAGATGTATAATCTCCCCTCCCCGCAGGGGATCAACAACAGAAACATGGGTGAAGGGACACAGAGGTCATTGTAAGATATGAAAACAATAATAATTTATCATTTATCAAGGGGGCAGGAAGGTGGGGGCGAGGGAGGGGAAAAAGAAGAGCTGGTACCAAGGGCTCAAATAAATGTTTAGAAAACGATGGTAGCAACATATGGACAAATACGCTTGATACAATTGATGTGTGGAATGTTACAAGAGCTGTAAGAGCCCCCAATAAAATGATTTTTAAAAGCCCCATCTTTCTCCCGAGGAGCGGCTGATGGTGTCGAACTGCTGACCTTTCAGATTGCAGCCCAGCATATAACACTGCACCACCAGGGCTCCCCCTGTCTGGTATAGAGGAAGAAACTGAATGTGTGCTCACTGACTGCCTCCATGAACAATTGCCTCTGCTGCCGTAAGACGAGAAGAATGAGAAGGTGCTTGGCTGCCACTAGAAGCCCTGGTGGCCTGGTGGTTATGCATTGAGCTGCTAACCCCGAGGTCAGCAGTTTGAACCCACCAGCCGCTCCAAGGGAGAAAGACTGGACTTTGGGCTCCCGTAAAGAGCCACAGTCTTGGAAACTCACAGGGGCAGTGCCACCCTGCCCTACAGGGTCCCGATGAGTTGGCATCGACTGGCTGGCAGTGAGTTGGGTTTGGGGTTGGGCTAGCTACCATTACTCAACAGTGATCAGAGGGTCCACAGAAGAATCCTGCCCAAAAGGGGGGAAAGGTGGGACAGAATATAAACTCTCCATATCTATCATCACGACTTTCTCAAGCCATCGAGGCTGAATGAACCCCCACAATGATTGCCCTGAGATCATCTTTAAACCTTAGACCAAAAACATCCCTGAAACCTCGCTACATTATGCTCACGGCCGCAAGCCGACCCCGACTCCTAGCAACCCCATAGGACGGAACAGACGTCCCTGGGGGGTTCTGAGACTGTCCCTCTCTATGGGAGTGGAAAGCATCACCTTTGTCCCATGGGTTCAAACTGCAGACCTTGTGGCGAGCAGCCCTGCCCACTAGCCCACCGGGACTCCTAGCTAAAAACGTGTAAAGCTTCCTTCATGAGAAGACGCAGACATCGTGGCTGTGCCCACAGGCTCAGGCATGGGCACAGCTGTGAGGGCGGCGCAGGGCTGGGCAGTGTTTCCCTCTGTTGGGCACAGGTGAGTCGGAACCCAGCCAAGGTCACCTAACAACGACTGTCGGAGGCATGTCTGCCTGGGGCACCCAAAACAACCAAACTCCAGTCCGCCGGCGTCAGGGCACTGCTGACGCAGTCACCTCCTTTAAGAACCATCAAACGGGGATCCAACTGAACCATCAAACGGGGATCAAACTGAACCATCAAACGGGGATCCAAACGGGGACAAGGGCGACTCCAAAGGCCGGACGTGGACCAGAGGGCGGGCACAGTGAGGTTCAGCTCGCGGAAGAGGAGCAATTCGGACACGGGGGAGTGTCGCCCAACTAGAAGAAGCTCCTTGAGGCTGTGGACGTGTGCGTGCAGAGATAGCTGAGGCAGCACGTGTGCTGTCCTCGACCGCAGCTGAAGGTCAAGTGCTGCTGGAGTGGCCTCCATCCCTGCCCTCCGCCCGGCGGAAGCACCCAGTGGGTGTCTATCTGATTGTCTCCTCCACAGCCCAAGGGAGCCTCCGTGGCAGGGGCAGGGCCTCGGTCCTCTCTGTGTCCCTGCAGCCCAGCACACAGAGCTGGCACGCAGCCCCCGCCGTGAATAACTCCAGGGAGCCCCGTGAAGAGTTAGCTTCTCTTCACGCATCGAGCACAGTGCAACTCGTGCTGATTTCCACCGCGTCGCTGCAAACGGTTCCTATCCGTTGTATCTGTTCTCTTTACAGGTCTCGGGTCTCTCTGTCCCCGGCATGCTGTTTACACTTGGCCAGTCTGACGCTGTGTGTTTTCTCGCTGGACGCTGCTCCCGACAACACCAGGAAATCGATTCGATCGCACCTGTTCTGTGTGATGGTGCGGTGGTAAATGCTCCCCCATTCCGGGCCGGAGACCCAGGCCACTTCCCATGCGGCTACCACCCAGCTGTAGCGGAGGTGGGCCTGGTGCTGTGAGGCGACGCAGCAGGCTTCCTTCTGCAGAGACCCCAGACTAAGATGGATTTGGGAGACAGCATTCGAGATCTACTCCCACAAGCCACAGGGGTCACAAAGGTCTGACGTGAACCCGATCCTGGTGACCCTGCCGGGGACCGTATACTGTACCCTGGCTCCCCCACAAGTTGGGGGCCACCACGCCAACGTCTCTATTTTGCTCAGAACTCACTTCCTGCCATCAAGCGGATGCCCCTCGGAGTTCCAGAGACAGGAGCACTTTAGGAGCAGAAAAAGTCCATCTTCCTCCCTGGGAGCGGTCGGTGGCTTGAACAGCAGGGCCTGTAGTTGACAGCCACCTCGTAACTACGCACCACCGGGGGCTCCTTTTGGAGTGGGCTGTTGTGTGCCCAGCTGGTGAGGGCCCTCGGGGTGACCGAGAGAGAAGGAAGGCGGTGACACCCTCCAGACTGCCCGCCCCAGCGTGTCCAGGAGACTGGGGCTTCCAGGCTCTGAGCAGAGACCCGGTCTGCAAATGAGAGGCGGGAGAGGGCCGGCGGAGCAGAAGGAGAGGCTGCCCATGGCCCGTGAAGGGACAGGCCCAGGTTCTCCTTGTCCTCCCTCACGGCATCGCTCCTCACTGACCCCTAGGCTGTGCTCCTGCTTCCTCAAAGGGCCACCGGCTCCAAGTCCACACATCTCCCCTGAGAGCCTGCTCTGCGCTGAGCAGAAGCTGCGCTCAACAAGCGAGCAGGTGTCAAGGTCACCAGGAAGGAGCTCTGGTAGGAGAGTGGGGTGTAGAGTGGGGCTGCGAGCCACAAGGTCAGCAGTTCTAAACCACCAGCCGCTCTGCAGGAAAAAGAGGAGGCTCCTGCTCCCCACAAAGATCTAAGTCCTTGGAACCCATAGGGGCCGTTCTCCTTTGCCCTATAGGGTCGCTGTGAGTCAAGAGTGGACGCAAAGCCAGGGTAGTGAGTTTGGCCTTTCGGGGTTTTGAAGGTCAAGGCTTTGAGCTCCCCAGGGCAGAGGTGGAACCTGGAGCTGAGACAGCGGAACCTTGTCAGCCCACCCAGGGTGCCCCGTGGGGGCCCCATGTCCCCCAAGGAAGCTGGTCCCACTTTGAAGATGTTGGAGGACATCACCCTCGGACAGCTGCCACACCTCCGACACCGGCAGGGACCCTGAGCTGGCCCGTCCCTCGCCACTGGGGGTCTGCCTCTTGGCCTGGGGGACCTGTGGGCGGCTCACTGTTGAACACAGGGACAGGCCTGGCCCGCTTGAAGCTACGTCTTGAGTCTCTAGGTTAGAGGGCCAGCACATTAACTGGGCGTCCAAAAGGGACCTCCTACCACCCCCACCCTCCAGTTGCTGGAGAGGGACATCATGCTTGGTAAAGGAGAGGGTGGGTGAGAGAGAGGCAGGCCTTCGACGGACACTGCGATTACAGCAATGGGCTCACACATACGCCTGTGAGGCTGGCACGGGGCCAGCTGCTTTGTCCTGTCCCGTGTCGGGTCGATGTGGGTCAGAACTGACCCACACCCCTAACGCCCACACCTCCCACACACACACATCAGCAGAGTGCTCTGCAAGGAAGCTTCCCCCTCTCGCTGCCCTGCCCTCTGGGTCAGGAATTGGCTCAGCATCTAGTAGCAGGGTCCTGCTGAGACTAAGATGCCCAGAGCCCCCACACCTAGGTGGGAGGGCCTCTGCTATGACCTCAATACACCAGATGGAGCTCCCCCCACCCCCACCCTGTGTCCCACAAGGGAGCAGGACCGGGCAGCCTCCCAGAGTGCCCAAGGGGTCTGCAAGCCGTGTCTACCACAGCACAACGGAGTCAGAAACTTCTCAGGACCCCCAGGGTGGCCCAAGACCCAGGACTTGGGCTCCATCCCTCAGCCTGTCAGAGGGAGAGGCATTGAGTCCCCGCAGGGCCGGCAGGATGAGTTACCAGATGTGGAAACACAGAAACCACGGGCCAGGGGGACCAGGGGGCCGGGCAGTGGCCGGCAGCTGCTACTGCAGACCTGGGATGGGGTGCCGGAGGGCCTTGTAGCCCGGGGTCTGCGAGCTGCGGGCTCCCGGAGGACAAGTCACTGAGAAGTCCCAAGCCCACAGCGCATAGACGCTGAAGAAGAGAAAGTCCTGACATTGGGGGAGCCCCCGCCCCATGGGCAGTTGAAAGTGCTGGCTAACACCTGCCCCCCACTCCTCACTGGCTCTCCACAGCACCTGAGGTGTCCCAAGGAACCACCAGGGAGCCCTCTGAGAGATGGGGGCAGTCGAGGGAGCCCTGACAGGCCCCCAGCCTCAGCCAGACTCCAGGCCTCCGGGAGACAGCGGGGAGCCTCCTGGGAGAATGGGCTTGAGTCGGGGAGGATGGGTGGTCGCATCTGTGACGAAAAGCAGGGCTCCATCTTGGGGCCCCCGATGCCCTTCCTCTGACATCCGCCTCGGGCTTCTCCCGCCTCTTCCCCCGCCACTCCCCCCCCCCCCGCCCCCACCCCCACCCCGCATGCCTCTGGGAGCCGATCAGGTCTTGAATGACACCCCAGATGACTCTTGCTATTAATTCCCACACACAGAATGAGGCCCTTGTTCTCGGCCCTCCGCTCCCGCAGGAATGGCCGGCCCAGAGCCACCCTGGAGTTCTTGACTTAACCCTTCTCCCGGCCTCCTCCTTGGAGCCTGCACCCAGGGCCCTGCGGCCAGGGGGGCACAGACACGGAGTCTGGGAGACCAGGGCCCTTTCCAGCCCGTCACAGGATGAAGTCACCGGATGGGAGGGTGGGAGCACCCCAACCTCCCGGGGAGGGCACGTGTGACCCAGCACCTCACTTGAGTTCTCAGCCCAGCCTCAGGTGGGGGTGTGGGGGGCATCTGAAGGTCTCTCAGCCAGAGGGTTGGAGGCTAGGCGTCTGCAACTCTCCAGGCCTCACCCAAGGTCTAGGGACCTCCCCCCAGGGAGGCCCCTTGGAGAAGCAGCCAGGAGGCTGGGGCCCAGGGGCCCCCTCTGGCCCTGAGGGGGTTAACAGGGCTGGGACAGGGCACCACCTGTCAGCCAGGACCTGAGGACAGAGGAGGTGCCCTGGCCGCTTTTGATCCTGTGAACCTGGAGGATGTGGGGTCATGGTCAGACACCCCCACCCCCACCCCCACCCCCCTGCTGCCAACAGGAAGAAAGGAAGGAAGGGCCGTGGCCTCAGGGTGCAGACAGGGAAACTGAGCCCCGAGGGCTGAGGGCACTCCCCCAGCCCAGCCCCCCAGGTGCCTGGCTTCTGGACCAAGATACTTTGCATTCTCCTGCCCAGGCCCCTCCGTGCCCTGCACCCCCTCCCCTCAACCAAAGTCCCAGGTCCAGAAGGGACCTTGAGCCCCTCAGCTGGCCTGTGGGGGCCTGGGAATCTCCTGCATCAACTCAGAACTCCGCTCACTGACACCCCCCCCCGCCCCCCCACACACAGGACAGGATGGATCTCCCTGGTGGGTTTCCCAGACTGGAGCGCTACATGGGAGTAGAACACCGAGTGGCTGGGGCCCCTCAGCTGCAGAGCGAGGGCGGACACCCTAGGGGGCTCACTCCCATCTCATCTCTCCCCACTCTTCAAGTCCCAGGCCCTGGGAGGGCTCAGGGCGGGCTGTGGGGGTAGATGTAGGGCAGGCAGCTGGAGTGCTGGGCACAGGCAAGAGGGAGGAGAGGGTGACACCGGCCCAGCTGGAGCCAGGTGGTCAGGACGCAGGCCCTCGGCCCTGAGATGCTGGGCGGCCGTTTGCCCAAACCTGGTGTCCCTCCGGTGCCCTGGTTCACCTCTCTCGTGCTCCCAGGGCTCCCACCCCAGGCTGCTGCCCAGGTCAATGACGACAGGGTAGGCAAGGAGAAATGTGGGGGGCAGCCCGGGATAGAGAGCTGAGAACAGGGCAGGGCGGAGGAAGGGCCAGAAACCCAAGTCCAGGTTGCAACGAAGCAGAGCCCAGAAGAGGGGAGGCTGCCCGGAAGGAAGGAGGAGTTGTGGAAGGTTCCAGGTGGAGAGTCAAACAGGGACTCAGACAGATGGGGCGGGGCGGGGGCGGGCCTCTGAGGAGTGGGGCAGGAGAAGAAGGGGGCGGAGGAGGAGGAAGAGGAAGGAGAAGAGAAGAGAGAGTAGTACAGAGAAGGGGGGGAGGGGGAGGGAAGGCAGAAATGGAGGAGGGGAGAAAAAGGAGAGGGGGAGGAGAAGGAGAGGAGAGGAGGGGGAGGGAGGTGGGGAGGAGTGCAGGGGGACACTGCCCAGGGCCCTACCTATTCTCACCCCTCTCAGCCCCCCACCTACCTGCAGCCCAAACCTGAACCCCAGATGCACCCTGCTCCCTGTGCCCTGGCCGTGCAGGAGCTGGGCATAGACTCTGAGGCTCAAGAGCAGCACCAGTCATGGGGGGGGCAGGGGACCTGTCACAGATAGAGCAAGGTCAGCAGGATGGGTGCTTTGCGGCTGGGGAGGGGGCCCTGGAGAACATCCACTTCCATCTCACACACTCATACATACATGCACGCACACACATACATTCACATACATACACATAGAAACACACACGCACATACACAAATACATACACACACATACGCATCATAAAACCCCTGGGGAGGGTCTAAAATACTGATTTCCAGGCCCACCCACCTCTGTCTTCCTATGGGACCCAGGGACCAGCTTTTACAACAGGCCCCCAGAGAGCTTGCTGCCCTGTACCAGGTGTGGGCCATGGCGAGGGCAGTGATGGGGGAGCTGGTGGCCAGGGAGGACCTGTGCCCCACCCTGCATTCTCAGCGGTTCGGGGGCTGACCGGGAGACCGCTCAAGCCCTGGCCCCGCCCCACCCCAGGCTGGACTACTGGTGCTGGGCAGGCACTCCCGAGGGTTCGGGTGGGTGGTGCCTTCTGACCCCCAGGTGGCCTGGCTCCCAGGGCACTGCAGTCACATGAGGGAGGAAGGCATCCAGCCAGAATGAATCTCTCCTCGGTCCCCACCCCCGTGCCCCTAGTGCCAAGGCCTGGGGCTGCCAGCTCTCGCCAGAGATGGGGGTGGAGGGTGGGGCAGGAGGGAGGCGGGGAAGACCCGGGAGCTTCCTGTCCCCCCCCCTCCCCACTCCACCCCCTCCACAGCCTGGGTGCCCTGGAGCGGTGGTTCTGAAGCCCACAGATTGGTCCTGTCTTTTGGACCCGCTGAGGGGAAGGGGTGGAGTCCCTGGAGCCGGCTCTGTCCTCCGGCTCCGCCCCCTACCCCAGGTCACCAGGAAGGCCCTAAAGCCAGAGGCAGGAAGAGCACTGGGCTGGGAGTCAGGCGCCTCATCTCTCAAACCCATAGCCCCCTCCTCTGCTCTCATCTCCTCCCCAGCTCCCAGGGCCTGTCCCCTCCACCACCCCCACCCCCACACCCCCGAGTCCTCCACCTGCCGCTAGTTCCATACATTGCACGGCGGCGGCAATGGACAGGCCATTTGCAGAGGACAGGCCAAAGACCTGATCTTGCCATCAGTGTGTCATTGCAAACTGCAGTGAGGGCTGGCAGGGACGCGTTGGGCGCTGGCACAGGGAGCCACAGGGGAGCTAGCCAAGCCTGGAGGACCAGGGGACGGGACTCTGCAGAAGTGACCTTGAGGCTGAGCCCAAAGGCAGAGCCACCCCCTCACGCCCCGAGAGTGCTGGAGCAGAGGGCAGAGCGTTTGGGTGGCTCCCAGGTGGGACAGCGGAGAGGTGAAGCCAGACGGACGAGACTCTGGCTGGAGTTGGGCCAGGTCCGGCCAGGCCAGGTGGCAGCCTGGGACTGGACCCAAGAGCCAAGGAAATAACAAACAAAAGCACTCACGCCATCGAGCCGATCCGGACTCCTGGCCCTCCCCCAGGACAGGATAGCCCTGCCCCTGTGGGCTTCCCAGACTGCCACTCTTTACAGGGGTAAAAAGGCCCGTCTTTCTCCCTCGGAGTGGTTTTGAACTGCCGACTTCTGCAGCCCAACCTGTAACCATCTGCAGGCTCTCCTTCCCCCGCACCTACCCCCCCTTCCACCACATGTGACCCTGTGAGAGATGTGCCTTGGGGACTGTCCCCCAGGAGCTGTGGGAGCTGAGCGTCTCCTGCCAGGGGAGAGGCCTTCTGGAGCGAGGAGTGGGATGGCATTCTCTGATTCTGGGGGGGATCTCCCTGGTCTAAGAGGGTCTGCATGCACGTAGGGGGTACCTGTGGCAAGCTCTTGAACCCTGATCAGCTGCCTTGAAGCCAGACCTCAGAAGAGTATCCTTGGGCCATTCACCCCCAGCCTGGTCCCTGCCCTTTGGCACCACAGCCCTGCTCCTGGGCCACACCCCGATACCCAGGTCTCGTCCCGAACCAACTCCCCCATGGTACAGAGGGCAGAAGCAGCCCAGAGAGGGAGGTTGACTTCCCCAAAGTCACTCAGAGGCAGGCAATGAATACAGCCCTTCCAGCCATAATCCCGTATGTGAGGTAGTACACATTCCCAGTGGTGAGTGGATTTTGCATTGGGGCTGCTAACCACAGACCTGGCAGTTCGAAACCACCAGCTGCCCCGCAGGAGGAAGACGGCGCTTTCCACTCCCATAAACAGTTACAACCTCGGAAACTCACAGGGGCAGGTCTACCCTGTCCTATAGGTTCGCAGTGAGTCGGCGTCCACTCGCTGGCAGTGAGTTGGGTTTGGTGGTATTCCCGTGGTTGGAGCTCCATTTTGGAGAGAGTTCTCTGTTATGCTAACAGGCAGGATGATGGAAAACTGTGTCTTGGCTCCATCTTATTGGAGGGTGCGAATCCAGTCACTCTCTGTTGAAGATGGAAGGAAAACCGCACCTCCATCAAAGCCACTCCTCTGTGTCTAAGAGAGAGACATCTCGGCACGGCAGGAAGGGGAGCCACCGTGGGGCACCTTCAGCAGCTGTCTACAGTGGCGGAGGCTGATCCCTGCAGCACCAGAGGCTGTGGCACAGAGACCAGCAGGCAGAGCAGAGGAGCCAGGCCAAGGCCCTATGACGGTGAGCCGAGCAGCGGGTTGTCTTCCTGGACCACAGAGGCAGATACCAAGGGACCACGTGGCTGAAAGGCTGAGGACCAGCGAGAAACGTGGCTGCTGGCTGAGAAGAGATGCTGCTATGAACCAGTAACTGTTTCTTTACCATTTACTGGCCCTGACTTGTGGGGACTGATTGACTGCCCTAGTCAATCCCCGTAGACATTTAAGTGCTGCCGGCAAGTCCGAGGAACAGTGGACATCAGAATGGGTCAAGAAAGATGACGGAGGGCGGAGGCATGGCTGACCTCTGCCTGTGGCAATCGCGCAGATATGGAGATGGATTCTCCTCCGCCCTGATGGCACCAGAGGTAGTCAGAAATCGTCTCCGTGGGGACAACACTGGAGACACCGTGCGGGAATCGTGCCCAATCTGACCCCACCACACCTAGGTGAAACACCAAGGGTGTGCAGCAGAACAGCAAGGGGAGCAGAGCAAGGAAGTCCCCAGGGAATACCAAAAATAGACTTTGGGGCCAAGGCGTGGCACCCCATCAGACCCGACCATAAAACACTCCTAAAAGTCAACAAACAGACCTGGAACTATTTATCGTTTTTTTGTTGCTAGTTTTTGTTATTGTTTTGTTTTCTTTTCTTTTGTTACTTTGTTTTGCTCTGTCTTGCTTTTGTGCTTATTATTGTCTCTGCAGGTCTATATAGCTAAGATAGGCAGGATAAACAATGGACCAACGGTTCAGGGGGCACATGGGAGAAGGGGAGACAGGGAAAGGATGGGGGGTGTCAATCAACCCAAGGACAAGGGAACAACAAGTGATCTAAAATTGATGGCAAGGAGGGTGTAGAATGCTGGATAGGGCTTGATCAAGGGCAATGTGACCGAGAGGAATTACTGAAACCCAAATGAAGGCTGAACATGATAGTGGGATAAGAGGAAAGTAAAAGGAAATAGAGGAAAGAATTAGGAGGCAAAGGACATTTATAGAGGTCTAAATGCAGGCAAGTACATATGTAAATATATTTATATATAATGATAGGGAAATAGATGTATGTACATATATTTATATGTTAAGTATCAAGGTAACAGATGGCCATTGGGCCTC
>NW_022103898.1:7994594-7999694 GCF_000313985.2 Echinops telfairi | reverse complement strand
CCCCATAAAATGATTAAAAAAAGAAAGGGCCTCTGTGTGTTTTCAGCAGTCACACATTCAGAGCCAGGACCTTCCTCCATGTGCACCTTCTGGGGCCCGAGGTACCGAGACTTCTCACTCCAGGTCCTCAGCCCCAAACAGGGGACCCCCAAGCTCGCTGATTTCCCAACTCACCCTTTCCAGGGAGGTAAGACAAATACAAAGTCCGGGTGAGCAGTGACGCCTGCTTGCTGCCTGGAGGTGATTGGAGGGAGGAGTGGGGCAGCCAGTGTGGCTCTCAGGATGGTTTACTGTGAACCTGACAGGCAGCTTGATACCTTGATGTGTGAACAACCCCTCAGGGCTGTACCTGCCTCTCTTGCTCTTATCTCGGGAAATTCAACTCTTCACCCCAGAAAGGGAAGAGATTTCCTGGCTTATATGACACCCGGAAGGTTATTATCCCCACCTCACTAGCCATCCAGGGCATGACTGTCCCCAGTAGGAGTCCCCGGCGGTGCAGAAAAGTTAATGAATGTGCTCAAACCACAAGGTTGGAAGTTGGAGTCCAGGTGGGCGTCTCAGGAGGCCTGGTGATCTCATCCCCACACCCTTAACAGCCCTCTGGAGCACAGTTCTACTCTGACACCCATGGGGTCTCAAGTGGTCGGGATCCACTCAGTACCAACTGGCTGGTGAGTATGACCCCCGGTCACTGCCCGTCCCACCTGGCCAGCGTTAGACAGGAAGCAGTCACTAAGGTGACTGAGAGGGCCCTGAAACACAGGGCCCTGTGGTAAGCACTTGACACCCCTGCTTTCTTTCACCATTTGAAATATTCCAGGGAGCCGGCCGTCCTGCCTCATCCTGCCTCGTCCTTCACAGAGCAGGAGAGGAGATGCAGGGCGATTACATAACTTGGCCAAATCCCACAGCGAGGGAGTTGGGGCAAGAACCAGAGCCGAACCTAACCTGCCTGGCTCCAGATCTAAGCGTGTCATCGCTCAACCCCCTCTTTCACTAGCAAGCGACGTCATCAAAGAAAAGGGACGTCACTGGTGAACAGGCAAAAGACCAGAGTTGTCAAGGATCCCATTTTCCTGGGATCGACCCCAAACCACCTCCCTGCCATCGAGTTGATTCTGGCTCATAGCCACCCTAGAGGTGAGAGTCGAACTGCCCCTGGGGGTATCCAAGACGGCAACTCTTTGTGGGGATGGAAAGTCCCATCTTTGTCCTTTGGATCAGCTGGTGATTTTGAACTGTTGACCTTAAACAGTTCGCTGCCAAACGCTCAACCACGCTGCCACCACGGCTTCTCAGCAACTGCCGACTCAAAGACACGTGGCATCGGGCAGACGTGCTGCACGGGGTCTCTCAGAAGGGCCGATGCTCAAGACTGACCCTTCGAAGACGAAGTCTCCCCTGACCCCAAGCCCTATAGCGCTTCCCATCGCCTCGGGTCCATGTGAACGGTGGCCAACGGTGGAAGGCCGCAGAAGAACGGGTGTGCTTGAACAATGGGATGGACGCAGACTGTTGAGAGGACAGTGGCCCGCCAGGAGGAAGACCACTTGGGTCTTGCAAGAAGCACAGCCAGCATGCGCCTTAAAAACAAGGAGAGTGAGGTGCTGCCCCATGTACTCTGGACGTGTTTTCGGGAGAGACCCGTCCCTGGAAGAGGACACCATGCTTGGTAAAGTAGAAGAGTGGCGGAAAAAGAGGAAGACCACCCGGCAGATCGATGGGTGATCAATGGACGATCAATGGTTACGACAATGAGCTCAAAGAATGATTGTAAGGATGGCGCAGGGCCAGGTGGTGTTTTGTTCAATAGAACCTACGGTCGCTGTCGGTGGGAGCTGCAAGATGGCACCTAACAATAACAACATTGCCCCCGAGCCCCCAACGTGAAAACCCCACTGTAACATGAAAACCCCACTGTAACATTGCATTCCACGTTGGGGGAGGGAGGGGAACAGAGCAAGAGGAGGTTCACAACCCTCAAACAGCAGGGGCCACAGTAGGGAAGGACCTGGATCCAATTCCTCCAGCATCATCTTCCCAGCTGGGCAACCCTGACCAGCACCCCACTGCCACCCAGCTTCTTGGCCCCCTGCCCCTGGTAGGTCAAAAGCCTCCCATTTGCTACACCAAACTCAGAAGCTCCAGTCCCTCCAGGGGGAACACCAGGCGTCCCACCCGAAAAGAGCCATCCTTGGCCATTCTCTCATCCTCCTTCCAAACCTCATGGCTGTCCTGTCCTTGCAGATTCAGAGAAGCCACGCCCAGTGGATTATCATCAGAAAGACCACATGTGGCCTCAGGGTAGGACTGCCTGCCCCTGAAGAGTCCCTACTACTGGAAAGGAGAGGGCAGCTCTTTCTCTCTTGGAGCACCTGGTGGGTTCAAACCACCAACCTCCCAGGTAACCATCCAGCACTCAACCACCGTGCCCCCAAGGCTCCTCTGCCCCTCACCCCTCTCCTGACCCTCACACGTGTCCATTCTTTGACCCCTAGGGAGTCGCTGGAAAGGGATGAGGCCTGAGTGAGTGGACATGTGACCACGCTGGCTCCCAGCTCATCCATGAGACCCAGCACCCCTCTGTGCTTACACACAGTCTCAGAGGAAGGACCTGGGGACTCAAAGGCAGGGGCCCAGCCCCCTGATCCCCTGTACATCCCTCAAAGCAGCTCTATGGTGTGCCCAGGGAAAGCTGAGCCAAGAGGGCTTCAGCTCCCTCCACATCTGTCCCCAGTGTTTTCATCAGTCTGCAAAGGATGTAGACATCACCCAGTTGTACTAATGGATCTCCCAAGACATCTACCCAAGTGAAGAAGGCAGGCCGGCTCTCTGCACCTAACTATTTTTAAACCTGCCATCAGAAAAGAAGGCAAAGATCTGTCCAGCCCAGAGAAGACCAGTCAAGTGCCCTCAGTCACCTGCTTCCCCTCTTGGGCGTCAGTTTCTCAGCGTTCGATGGGATGACACGCCTGGGGGCCCCCAGCACCACGGACCAGAGCACTGGAGGACGCGCTCGGACAGGCGAGGAAGTGATGACTGCGCTCAAGCCCAAGATCAGCCGGCAACTGCTCTCCACAGAAAACCGACTGCCACCCACCGAGCCCAGGGGTGCGCCAGGCACCATCTGCCAAGAGCCACAGGCCTGCTCGGACTAGCTCTTCTCCATAACCTGGCGGGAAACTGATGCTCAGAGACTGATGTCCCTTGCCCAAGGACACAGCTCATCACCAGGGAGCCAGGATTCAAACCCAGAGCTGTCTGGCTCATCCCACAACCCTCTGTGCTGCCTGTACATGTACAACACCCCTCCAGGTGCAGCACTGAGCACCTACTATGTGTCTGTTATGCTGGAGAAGGGTGTGAAAGGGTGCTCTGGGGCACACCCTCCCCTGCCGGAACGGCACCCAGCTGGACCTGTTAGTGAGGCAGGAGGCAGGGGAGAGCGCCAGTCTCCTCCAACAGGCAAGGTGGCCTGCAGACGGACCTGGAACTGCTGGGGCTCAGGCCAGCCACTGGGGATGGAGAGAGAGGACAGGGCTACTGAGAGGTCAAAGGGCAAAGCAGGGTCCAAAGCAGGCCCCATGGGGCTCTGTGCTGGGATTGTGGGGGGACAGAGCCCTCCCAAAACTCTGGGGGGTGCACCAGCCTTCTGCCCTGACCCTTAGAGTGATGAAGAGGGAGAGAACAGGCTTCAGGAGACCCCCAGGGGCCAGTGTTGGAGGGAGGGTAAGGACAGGGGCAGGAAGCGTGTGTTTTAAGGAAAGAGGTAGCCGCGACTGTGGGCAGGGCCGGCTTTTATCCCATTGCCACTCAGTGAATGTCCGACTGGGCGGGCGGCAGAGAGGTGGAGACCAGGGCAGGGTCAGAGCAAGTCCACATCTCACTCAAATCCCACCGCTGGCAACTCAGAGGCCACATCAAAGGGGTTGCAACCGCCGCCTAAGAACCTGTATGCAACAAACACATCAAATGGGAAGAGACTGTCGAAGTGCCTTTCTCTCCTTAGGGAGGATGTCCGTCGGAGAGCGGCGTTTCCGTCTCTCCTCAACCTTCCCCGAGGATCCAAGCGCCCTTCCATGGACGCCACGGCAGTGTGGGCATCCTGGGGCGGCTGGGATCATGTTCCTTGGAAACAGTCTCAGAATTCGGGGAACAAAAAAGAAGTCTGAAGGAGCAATCTGGGGGAGTGGATGGGATCAGATTTCCCCCAAGAAACTCTCATAGGAGAGTCTTTGCCACCCTGGAAGGACGGGGCAGGCGCGCTGTCACGATGGGAAAACCAACCAGCCTTCGGTTGCCGGCCTTCTCACCGATGCAGTCCGTTTTCCGTGTTCTTAGAAGGTCTTTGGAACGGCCCCCATGACCATCTGGTTCCCTCGGAGCGTACCTAACAAAAGGAACTCTTTGGGGAGCCCCTAAAATCAAGCACCACAACCTTCTTAGCTGACCTTGAATTTAGCTGGTGTGGCAGATGCCCTTCTACACTGCCATTCTGATTGGACCTCTTTTTGTTAAAGGCCCCCTGAAGGGATGAAACCAAGGGTGCTCCTGAGAGAACACGTCTCCAACCGTCCCCTGAGCACAGGGACACGCCTAAACACGTTTTGTTTGGAATCAGCCCACGCCTGTATGAACTAGAATCTCCAGGAGCAATACTTTTTGACTTATATTTCTCCCCCGGACTAGGATACCATTGTACTCCACGGAGAGCCGGGAAGACGCTAACAAGTGATGATGAAGGAAAAGAGACCAGGCTTCCTGGTCAGATAGAGCCTGGCGGGACCCTTCGTCACCCGTCAGGTCAGGAACTGAATTCCCCATAGGGTTAGAAAACCAACCCTTGGAGGTCCAGAGGGCAGCACTCAACCAAGGACAGAGGACAGAGGGTTCATTTGGAAAGGAGGGAAGCAAGCAGGAAACACGAGCCGGGGTGTGGGGTGTGGGGGTGTGTGAGGGTCCCCTGAGGGCATGGTGGTGGGGAAGTTGAGACAATGTGTATGAATATAAAACGGAGGCTCTGCTCCGGAAGCCACCACCTCTCTCACAATAAAAAGGGCTTTGGGAAGGGGGGGTGAAGGAACGAAGAAAAGAAGG
>NW_022103898.1:7988893-7994016 GCF_000313985.2 Echinops telfairi | reverse complement strand
TAGGGAAGGGAAGATGGCAAGACTGTCTCATGGATCTTGGACATGCTATCAGGAAGGTCCAGTCCCTGAAGGACATCGTGCTTGGTAAAGCAGAAGGTCAACAACAAAAGAGGCAGGTCAGCAGGAAGATGGGCTGCCACAGCGGCTGCCACAATGGGCTCCAACACAGCAGACCGTGAGCTGGTGCAGGGCCCAGCAGGACGGCCTCCTGCGGTACGCAGAACTGACTGGAAACCGCCTAACAGCAGCAAGCTGGAAAACCTAAAGGTTTCACTATTCCTGGCCGGCCCTGCCACTCTTTTAGAAGGCACTAAAGGCTGTGTTTCCCAGACTGTTCTGCTCGGGGGAACTTTCCATGAACTATCCATCGCTTCTCTCTCAGAAGCCCAGAATCTCTGGGAAGCAGTGCTGGGTCAGGCATTGGCCTCTGCCTAAAATCTAACCCCCTGGTTATCAGATCCACAAACTCCCTTGGATATAACGGAGCCCTCACCCTTATTTTACAGAGGAGGAAACAGAGGCCCAGAGAAAGGGGAAGTTGTCAAGGCAGCCCAGGTGGAACTTGACCCAGTCTTGGGATTCCCAGCCTGGAGCGCCTTCTCTCCTGCCTGGAACTCATGGCCACCACGACAGGTGCCCCCATGTGCCAGCTCCAGTCACCCATTTGGGCAGTGCCAGACCTCTGGCTCCCTCTAGTCTCTCCCACCAAGTGCTGAGCACCTCGGGGGCAGGCCTGGCCTCCATCACTGTCCTGGCCCAATGTCTCCCACAGAGGGAACATTCATCCCCGCATGCTCACAGCAGCGGGAGGGGCTCAGAGCAGACACCAGGAAGGCCCTTCTGGCAGCTGGGGTTGGTCAACAGGAACAAGAGGTTTCCTCTGAAGGCCTCTGAGAAGAGGGCAGAGGCCAGGCTGCCTCGAGGCAGTACTGGGCACTGGCCCCAGCTTCCTTGTTCCCAAAAAGGGTGCAATTGGAAGGGGAGGAAGACTCGGGCCCCAGGAGCTGCCTTCCTGACCTGTCTCCTGGACCCTCCACTCAGACTTGAAACGGGCAGGGGGAAAGCACTGGTGGGACAGGCCCCAACCCACCGTCTCCTCCAGGAAGCCGCTCCTGACTACTCCGGCCTCCCCTATCTTGTTCTCTTTGGAACGGCACCTAAGCTTGAAGGCCGGGCAGTGCACCGAGCAGCTGCCCCTGGGGCCTAGTGTCAGGGAGGCAGAGTGGTCAGAAGCAGGGCTCAGGTCCCAGCCCACCAGCCACCACCATCAACCAGGTGAACTTGGGCCTTCCGACTGAACCGTTCTGTGCCTCCGTTCCCTCTCCAGTCTCAGAAAAACAGCTCCTGCTCGCTCACTTGAGAGACAGGCCAGGAGGCCAGGAGCAGGGCCCACTGAAAGGCTCCACCGCCTTACCGCACAAAGGAGCAGGCCGGGCCCGACCATGGTCTGAGGGGCCTTCCAGGACCAGACCTGAACTCCTGAAGGGCAGGCCATGGAAGTGGCTCAGTAAGCAACCCCCCTGGACTGGCCTATGTATGACCTTGACTCCTTTTTTCTGGTTCCCAGTACGCGCTCCTACTTTTGGCCAGCCCTCAGTCTTGGGGTCCGTGTTGGTGCTACAGGAGGATGACTCCGTATGAAATGACCCACCTTTTCCTCAACATACCCTTGAGGGCAATTTGCCCCAAGCCAGTCGGCGACCAAGTGCAGCAGGGGCTCCTGACTCTGAATCCAGTGGTCAACCCCACAAACTGACCAAAACACCGCCTTGTCCAGCCAGTGGGGACGGGGAGGGGGGCCGCTGAAAACTGAGAAAGCCCACTAGGGCACTACTGCGCCCTTGACCCTGCCCCCTGCCCCTCAGGCCTCCCCCTTCCAGGGCATAGTCCCACAATGCCCCACACACCTCAGTATAGCCAGGGAAGAGGGTCCGTCCCAGGCTCCCAGACTTCACAGGTCTGCACGAGCCCTGAGCTCCAGGATTTCCACAAGAAGGTGATTCTAACATGTGGCAGGATGGGAGCCCCGGCCTCTGAGCCTCTGCCTGGAGGGAGCTAACCACTCAAAGCATGTGTGCCTGTGCCTGGTGACCTGAGAGCCTCTGCCCAAGCCCAGGCCACTGGCCGGAAGCAGGGTGGAGGTCTGGGAGGGGTGCAGACCAGCGGGACCAGGAGTAACAGCCAAGACCTTCAGCTCGCATCCACATGGGGCTTCCCTTGTGTCTCTCCGCTGTCCTCTGAGGGAGCCACACCCACTCCCCATTTGGGGAAACTGAGGCTGGGAGTCTCCCCTTTCTCACGACACATCAGCCTGGCTCTGCAGTGCGTCACATCAGTGTCTACTGCAGGCAGCAGGGAAGAGGCCCATCACGGGGCTGAGCCTTTCCACAGCAGGCCCCGGGCCTCAGGAAGAGGACTGTGGGCGCTAAGGGGTTAAGGGTCACTGCTGATCCAAAGCCACTGTCTGAGCAGTGTCAGCTTCAGGTCCTTGCTTCCTCTGCGGGCCCATCTCAGAGAGCCCAGGCCGGGTCCTGGGAACCCAACTGCCCCTGACAGGAACCCCTGAACCCACACATCAGGGCCCTCTCATGTGGGGAGTGAGCATGGGGAGAGGGGGCAGGTGAGAGCCCCACACCTCCCTGTGGAGGGACAGACCTGGACTTGGGGGGGGGGTGTTTCAGGACATCAGGAACTTCCTTGGGGAGGGTTAGTGAGGAGAGAAGGAGCCCCCATGCAGAAAAGGGGGCAGACACTGGGCCTGGCAGACCCGGTATCTGCCACCATCCTCCCTTCCTCCAGCAGACCCCTGTCCTCTGGAATGAATATGGGCCCTTCACCCTCCCCTGCCGGGTGGGGGGACAGTTGCCAGTGTGATGGGCAGGACTATGTTCACAGCAGGAGTCCCCCCCCCCAACTCTGGTCATCTGACAGCTCTGCCCCCACCCACCCACCCACCCACCCAGGCCCACCTGCCTCAGCCTGCACCTCCCAACAGACCCAAGCTAGGCATGGAAGACCAGGGAGGGAGGGGGGAGGGGAGCTCCCCATCCCCTCCAGGGTGGCCTCTGCAGCTGGGCCAAGGGGGGCAGGGGCGGCAAGAAGCTGGAGAGGGGGCGGCTGTGCAGCACCCCCTGCCTTCCTGGCCCTGGAGCCTCTCCCTCCACAGCCACCCCTCCCCTGCCCAGGGAGGCACAAGCCTGAGTCCGGGGGTTGCTGCGGGGAGAAGAGGAGGACCCCAGCACTAGGATGAATGGGGACCCACCGAGAGAGATGCTGGGGCAGGCGGACAGGCGGCAGCGGGCAGGCACGCAGCAGTGGGAGTCCGAGGCTGCAGCGGGTGGGACGGAGCGGCTGGATGCGCTTCCCTCTGTCCCCTCTGTCCCCTCCGTCCCTCTGTCCATCCAGGGCGGCTCCTCTCCAGGCGGTTCTGAGGCCGGGCGGGCGCTGTTAAAAAGCTTTTTATGTGTGTGTGTGTTAATCACATGATTGCCGTTCACCTGTATTTCGAACAAAGACGGCTCACAGTTTCAAGGCCCCGAACAAGAGTCTGGGCACAGGGAAGCGCAGGGAGGCGGGGGAGGAGGGTTGGCAGCGCTGGGGGTGGCATCGAGGAAAACTGGGGGGAGATTGTCCAAGGCCAGCAAGCAAGAGAAAGAGAAAACCCTTATCAAACTCCTAATTCACTGGGCTCCCGGGCCCAGACACACTGGCCCGATTGTCCTGCCTGCTGTGTGTGTGAGAGTGTGTGTGTGTGTGTGTGTGTGTGTTCCAATGTCCACTCCCCCCACCCCCAACATGCCTCTGCCTCGTGTGACAACTTCATTGTGTCCCATCTCCTACCCCAACCCCCATCCCGGGGTCCTTCCCCAGCGTGAGTGAGGCCTGGCCTGCCCAGACCCCTTCCCAGCCCACTCTAGACTGGACGCCCTCAGGGAGGTCCTGGGTTCTGTGGATGGGAAGAATGAGGCTGTGACCTTTGGCGGAGAGGCCTAGGAAAGAGGGGGACGACGGGGGACGGGCCACCAGGTGATAGGGAGTGAGGAGAGCAGGCTACCCCTGGCCTTCCTGGGGGTGGAGTGGGGACTTCAGAACCTTCACAGCCACCTGCAGCCCGGAGAGGGTGAGCTCAGCATGGAGGGCGCCCAGGCCCAGGAAGGAGGGCCCTGTAGGAGAACCCCAGCCCCGGCCAGTGGCCTCTGCCTTGAGCCGGCCAGCTAGCCTCCCTTGAGAGGGCAGACTGGAGGGAAGGGTCACATGAGCTGAGTGAGGGGGAGTCCATCTGCCTCACCAGGTATGGACCTCTGTCCCTCCAAGGCAGGTTGACAGCACCACACGCCCCCGCAGAATAGAACTTCTCCCCACCTGACGCCCCAGGCTGCAGACTGCTCCTCCCGTCCCCTGCGGCCCAGGGTCAGTCTAGTTGGGCCCAATCCGCTTCCTCTCACCCCAGGCCCCTCTCTCCTGGCCTAACTAACCCCACTCCAGCTCTCCCTGACTAATCCCAAACTAAAGCCAAGGAGGTGGGCCTGGGGCAGCCTGCTCAAGGAGCTGGGGGGGTTGGGGGGGAGGCGCTGGGGCGCTGGCGGAGGAGCCCTCAGTGTTGGGGATGAAGGCAGCGCTGGAGGCTCCACCTTCTGCCCTTCCCTCCCCGCTCCCCCTTCCTGCTCCCCCTCCTTCCTTCCCCAGCCCTCCGAGGGCTCTGCGACTCACTTAGTCGCCGTAGTCCGGCAGGGTGGTTGGTGGTGAGGATTCAGGCTCTGTCCCAGGGAGGCCTTGGCCTGAGGCTCCGGGCCCCCCAGCCCCTCCCTTACATCCCTGTCGGCAGCACCCCCCAGCCCCGAGCTGGACCGCACACCTTGGGACTCGGTGTTCCACTTCCTAAGGACAAGCCCTAGGCTGGAGGAAAGGGCCGAGGAGGTGAGTGCGGGCGCGCCCGCCGCCGCAGCCGACAGGGAGCCCGCAGTAGCTGCGGGGAGAAGCTGACGCCCCACCTGACCCCCACCCAGCTCCTCTGGGCCCCGTGGGGCCGGGGCAGACGGAGGGCAACGGGGAGGTGAGCGGCAAGGTGGGAAATTCCAGCAGCAGCGGGGATTAGGGTGTTTCTTCCTCTCCATCAGCACACC
>NW_022103898.1:7970835-7986727 GCF_000313985.2 Echinops telfairi | reverse complement strand
TCCAAGTGGTGGGAGAGACAGGAAGGACTCACCCCAGCCATCTAGCCCTGCTCCTTGCCATGCCTGCCAGGAGGGTGCAAGGGGATGGGTGCTGGAGCCTGGCACCCCTTCTTCCTGACCCTCCACACCCTGGGAGGGCCCCAGCCCCAGACTCAGTGTGCTGTGTGGACCCAGAGGGTCCAACTCCACCCAAGGACAGGCGTCTCTGTGAACTCCTCTGCCAGGTCCATCCGGAGCTGGACAGGGCCAAGCCCAGACCAGCGTCCTTGGTGCCAGAGGGCAGAGAGGAGCGGATGACATGGCCAGGAGAGACAGACAGGCAGACAGAGCAGGCCAGGAACATGAGGGGCAGATCACCACGTGAGCCTCAGGAGAGGGTCAAAGCGAACATGGACATTGTGTCCCCACCCACTTCACTCCCCCTCCCCCTCCCCTCCCACTTCACTCCCGCTGTTCCTGTCCTGGGTCCCCAGCCCGGAAGCCAGGACATTGGCCCCATTCTAGGGCACTTGTTTCCAGCCACCACAGCTGTGGGCGCAGGGGCCTGGCTACCCCTGAGGCCAGTCTGGGGTGGGGCAGTCAGAGAAGTCGGCAGGACAGTGGGTGGCTGGACAACAGCAGGGATCAAAGGTTGTGCCACAGCTCTGGCTGGGGTCTCAGCAGTGTCTAGATGTGGGGTGGGGGGTGGGGGTTCCACTCGCCCCCGGGGGCTACTCCAAAACTGGCCCTGAGGCACTCACACCACCCACATCAGGAAGGGACGTTGGGCCCGGCAGAGCTGAAAGCAAGGGGGCATGGGACTAGAAAGACGGACAGGCAGGCCTGTGGTCTGCCGAACTGGGGCTGGTCAGACAGCCCAGGGACCCGGGGAGCTGCAAGAGCCCCCACCCCTGGGTTACCTTTGATGCTTGTCTGGTCCCATGACAGTGAGTGAAATGCAGGCCCCAGGAAGCCAGAAAGGGTGTTCCAGGCTGGAGTCTCATGCCTGTGGAGAAGGCGCCGAGGAGAAGCCTCGTCTCCTGGGGGCAGATAAGCAACCAGCACCGCACATGTTGGGGTTTCCAATTTTGGGGGCCAGTTCACCTCGCCCAGCCTTGTCCCAAACAGGGCAAGCCAGAGTGCAGTGTGTTTGGGGAAGGGGATTCAGGGTGCTGCTGCAAGAGGGCTGGAGTCGAGGTCACGGTTAGATCTGAGAGAGGGGTGCTGTGCCAGGCCAGGCAGTTGGGTTAGGGGTAGGAGACACCCGGACAGAGCTAAGGCTGGAGGTCTGGGTGAGGGGTAGGGCTGAGATGGCACAAGGCTGAGGTTGGGCTGGGGTCCTGGGCGGGCATGATGTCTATCACAGTGAGGGTCTTTCATGGGAGGCAGCAGTGAGAGCCCAGTGCCCAAATCATCTCTCTTCTTGCCCCCTGCTTGCTGACTGGCACTCACTCAGTTGCCAGCTGGGCAGAGACACGAGGAACCATGGGGTGGGAGCGGCCTGCGTGGGCAGCAGTGAGCCCAGGGTCGCAAGCCTGCTCCCCTCCCCGCATGGCTGGGGGGCAGGGAGTCGAGGGTGCTGGCTTGAGGCCTCCTGGTGTCCTGGGTATGTCCGCTGACAACAGTGGGGGTGGGGGGGGCTCGGCCAGGTCCCAGGGGCGCTAAGCCGCAGAGGAATGCTGTTGCCACCGGGAGGTGCCTGGTGTGACCACCCCCTCCCTCCCTTCCTCATGGTCCCCTAGAGGAGCGGGGCACCCACTGGGAGTAAGGAGTGGGGGTAGCTCAGGAGAGGCCCTCTGGGCAGCCACACAGCTGATAGACTCTATCCCAGGCATCTAGTATCCTGACTCAATTTCCCCTCTACAAAGTGCACCCCACCCCTGCCTCGGAGCCCTGGACAGCCCCCTACACCACCACCACCTGAGGCTGGAGTGGGCTGTCGAGCCTGTCTGTCCGGACCCACGGGGTCAGAGGAGAATTCTGGCTGCCTCTACCTCATCAGCTCCTGCCACTGGTGCCCACAAAACCAGTGGGTACCCACTCATAGTTACTCCTGTCCAATGTCCCCTTCCCCAGCAGCATTAGAACGACACCTATTTGAAGCAGGGGACCACCACCCAACCCCTGTTAGTTCAGGGTCCTCCCACCCCAGTGGAGTAGCGGCCCAAGGTCGCACAGCTGGGCAATGGCAGACCCCAGTCGAAACCCAGCCCTTCCCCCGCCCCACCTTGCCTCTCTGCTTGCATGCCCCCATTCCCAGGGAGCTCACCCCCTCACCAAGTAGCTCATCCCACCTCAAAAAACAAAGCTCTCCGCCCTCTTGCCAATTCCAACTCATAGCGACCCCACAGGTCAGGGTGGAACTGCCTGTGAGTTTCCAAGAGTGGAACTCTTTACGGGAGGAGAATGCACTGCCTGAGAAGTGCCTGGTGGTTTAGAACTGCTGACCTTGGGGACTGCAACCCACAGAGTCACAACTTGAATGAGCTCGTCCTTTCCTTGAACTGACCCCGCCCCCTTGTGACTACTGTGCCTGTGTTTCACGCAATACCTTGGCTCAGTTCCCCGAGGGATTCGGGGACCAAGAGTCCTGCCTTCGGGGTCTCACAGCTTCTAGACCTGCCCCCACATTCACGTGACCCCTCTTCGTGCCCCCACCCCCCAGGCTGCTGAATGAGAGTGACAAGCGCCCCTTCATTGAGGAGGCCGAGCGGCTCCGCATGCAGCACAAGAAGGACCACCCGGACTACAAATACCAGCCTAGGCGGCGGAAGAATGGGAAGGCGGCCCAGGGGGAGGCCGAGTGCCCTGGCGGGGAGGTGGAGCAGGGCGGGGCGGCTGCCATCCAGGCCCACTACAAGAGCGCCCACCTGGACCACCGGCACCCAGGAGAGGGCTCCCCGATGTCAGACGGGAACCCTGAGCATACTTCAGGTAAAAAGCAAGGGGGCTGCCTGGTGGGAGCTGTGCCCTCTGGAGCCCGGCCTTGGTGGGGTGGGGCATGGGGGGCTGGAGGGCCAGATGTTCTGCCCCTGCCCCCATCCTGGAGGGGGCTCATAGGTGCAGCAGGGAACCCTGGGAACCCAGAGGAAGCATGGGGCAAGGTGGCCCCAGCCAGGGGGGCAGTTGTAGGGTCAGGAGGCCGAGCAGTCCCCACCACGAGGGGACCGGAGGGCTTTGAAACACGGAAGAAGAGCTCCTAGCCTCCTTCACCCCCAGTCCGGTGCAGGAGACGTGGCGTGCGGTGGGCACAGGCCATGTACTTCTCACTAGTGACATAGGCAGAGACCGGAACAGAGTCCGGCTGGATGAGTGGCTGCACATGGCGCCTGCATGCAATCCTTACAAAGAGCATGAGAAAGGAGACCCTGCCCCTCCTCCCCCCCAGCTGAGCTGGCGCCTAGGCGGCTGCGCCCCAGAGAGGGAGCTGGGCCTGGGCAGGCCCCCAGGGAGGGCATGCTGAGCCGAGCTGGGTGCCCTCAGGAGCCGCTCTGGGCACCTGCTGGGCCAGGCCCTGGAGGAGGCGCTGGGACTATAGGCCAGGGGCCCTCGGGCCCTCCCCCAAGAGCTCCCAGTCTAGAGGAAGAGCTGGGGTGAAACCAGTGGACAGAAGACGGGAAGTGATCAGCACCAGGGCCTTGCCAGGTTCCCGAGGTAGCCTGCCTGCCCCAGAGATACCCAGCTAACTGCAGAGTCTGGGAGGGAGTGCAGGAGGCCAGGGCTGGCTGGCACTGAGAAGGCAGGGACAGGGATGTGCCCCGGGTCACGAGGAAGTGGCAGGACTGGGATTGAAACCCAGGCGGGTCTCTTGGTCCAGTACCTTGACTAGTGCAGGACTTGGCAGTGCCTGTCAGATGGAGGAGGCACAGCCTGCCTGGTGGGGGTGGAGGGGCACCTGCTACCATAGGACAGAGGGCCCCTACCCCACCCCACCCCCGCAGTTAAGCCACCCCTTCCCCACACTGCCCCGGCACCTTCAGATTCAGGGTCACCCACGCCCCCAGGAGGTCATGCACAAAACCATTACCTCATAATAAAACTTGGGGTGCAGGCTCGGCCTCTCCCCTGAGGCCCAATACCCCCCTAATCTGTGAGGCCTTCCTTACCCCCCCTCCCAAGGCAGAGTGGGAGCCACCCCCTCTGCCCTGTCCTTGCCTGCCCTTTCTAGGACGCACTCCCGTCACCTGGGTGTCTGGGTGGCCCCCTTGAAAACAGGGCACCATTTTCTCTATGTGCGTGGGCCCAGCCCCTCCCTGGCCATGTTTAGCAGTGTTTGCTGAAGGAGTAAGTGAAGGAGACGGGGCGGAGCATGTCCTTGCCGTCTGTATCTAACTGGCCCCCTGTGGCAGCCACTCAGGAGCCCTGAGTGTAGTGTAGTGGTTACCCATTGAGCTTCGGCCTGCGAGGTCGGCGGTTCGAAACCCCCAGCTAAGGGCATTCTATTCTCTTAAGCAGTTAAGTGTTGGAAACCCACAAGGGCAGCACTACCCTGTCCTGTTGGGTCCCTACGCGTCAGAATTGGCTGTGAGTTTGGCTTTAGTTTGGGGGGGGGGCACTCAGCCAACCATGGTTGAGTGGGACACTCGGCACGGCTGGGGGCCCAGAATGGGGAGGAGACCCTAGGGTGGCAGCCACAGGGAAGCAGTGGCGGGGGCAGGGGAGTGCAGCAGGGCAGGGAGGCCGGCTCAGCCCGGAAGGCACTTCTGGGAAGGGGAGGGTGGAAGGCAGGCCCGACCTCGGCTTGGGGACTCTGAGCCACGGGGACAACTTCAGGGCCAGCCTTCTTAGCAGGTGCCAATTCTTGGCCAAAGCGGAAAATGTGGACACACTCGGGCTCTGACCCGGAGAGCCACCGGAAGCCCACCTGTGCTGCGTGCCCCCTGACCACACAACCTTTTGTCTCTCCATCTCCTCTCCCTGTCTGCCACCCAGGCCAGAGCCACGGTCCGCCCACCCCTCCAACCACCCCAAAGACGGAGCTGCAGTCCGGCAAGGGCGACCCCAAGCGGGACGGGCGCGCCCTGGGGGAGGGCGGGAAGCCCCACATCGACTTTGGCAATGTGGACATCGGCGAGATCAGCCATGAGGTGATGTCCAACATGGAGACCTTTGACGTGGCCGAGTTGGACCAGTACCTGCCGCCCAACGGGCACCCAGGCCATGTGGGCAGCTATTCGGCAGCCGGCTATGGGCTGGGCAGCGCCCTGGCTGTGGCCAGCGGACACTCTGCCTGGATCTCCAAGCCGCCAGGCGTGGCTCTGCCCACAGTCTCGCCACCTGGTGTAGATGCCAAGGCCCAGGTGAAGACGGAGACCTCGGGGCCCCAGGGGCCCCCGCACTACACTGACCAGCCGTCCACCTCCCAGATAGCCTACACCTCGCTCAGCCTGCCCCACTACGGCTCCGCCTTCCCCTCCATCTCCCGCCCCCAGTTCGACTACTCTGACCATCAGCCCTCGGGACCCTACTACGGCCACTCGGGCCAGGCCTCCGGCCTGTACTCAGCCTTCTCCTACATGGGGCCCTCGCAGCGGCCCCTCTACACAGCCATCTCTGACCCCAGCCCCTCGGGCCCCCAGTCCCATAGCCCAACACACTGGGAGCAGCCAGTATACACAACGCTGTCCCGACCCTAGAGGGGGCTCTGGCACCAGCCCCACCAGGCCCTGCTGGGCACTGACCCCTCCCGCCCTTGCTTCCTGTGCCTTGTCCAGCTGGGGCTTGCAGGTGGCTGGAGGCCTGCCCTGTGATCCCTCCCTGCCCCGTCCAGGTGCCGGCCTGGGCAAAGCCCTGGCAGCTAGTTTGGACCAAGGAGATGGAAGCTGACCAGCCCCCCTCCCCAACCTCCAGACTGCAAGAATGAGGGCTGCACCTTCCTCCCCCAAGAATGACCCTCAACCTCAGAGCCTGACAAGGGCCCGCCCACCGCCCAGAGGGAGGAGGGGCATCCCGGGTTGGACGGATGGCAGCTGGAGGCTTTGCCACTACTAGGCACAGGGACCGAGGGGCCGGACTTGGCCCTGTGCCACGTTACCTGGGGGCCAGGCCAACCAGAGACATCGGTGCCCACTCGGGGGCCAAGGACTGCTCAGGGCAGCTCCACGGTGTGTGGAGGGCTGGGGTCTGAGTGGGGACTCTCCAGCCCCCTCAATGCGCTCTCCCCGCCCCTCGTGAACACAGAATGGAGGTGGCACAGAGCCCCGGGTCCAGTGCTGTGCCAACAGCCTCATTCCTCACCTGATGGAGAGACAGTGCCTGTCGCCCTTGGGCCAGCCTCCCAGCCAGGTAGGCAAGGGCCCCAGGGACACATTGAGAGACAATTCCTGGACCCCCTCCCCAGGCCCCTCTTCCCTTGGTCAGGCTTGCAGGCCCTGCTCTGTCAGCCCCAAGGCCCCTGGTTCCCCACAAGTTCGAACTGCTCAGGCCCCCAGTGGCTGACAGGCGGCCGAAGCCACTAAAGCCCTCCACATACTTTCTGCCCCCTCACCCTCCGCCTCCCAGTGGTACCTGAATAAAAGTGTAGCTCTGCCCACCCCCTTTCCTGTTCTCAGACCCCTCGCTCCACATGTAACTCATTACTGTCCCCCTCTTATTTATCTCAGTAGCCCCCTCCCGTCCTGCTACTCCAGCCCCCATTAACCCCGCATTAAGCATTCCACGTAATAAAAGTAAAGGTTCCTTACTGCCTGGTGGGCCTGGCCTGTCTCAGTCTCATCTCCCTATGGCTTGCAAACATTCTGGAAGGAGCGGGGGCAAAGGGGAGAGAATCCAAGGGTCTCCTCATCTTTCTGAAGAAGGGGAGCAGGCTTGGGTAAGGACAAGTGGTGGCCCAGCGGGGTCAGTCTGCCAGGGCACTGGCATATTTGATGGGTACATTCATTGGTTCAAACCCAGGCCAACACCCACCCAGCCAAGGAGCAGGACTTGAAGAGGGAGCCCCTGGAGGGAGGGGCTGCACACAAGGTCCACACCCTCAACAGCTGACTGAGAGGCTGGAGGGTCAAGTCCACCCAGATGCTCCTTGGAGTTAAGACCTGGCAACCTGAGAAGCCGCACTGGAAATACAGGGGAGCAGGGTCTGCTCGGACACAAGGGCGGGAGGGGGCTGCTGTGGAGGAGCTGGGTGGAGGCTGTTGTCTTGAGCTGGCTGGCCTGGTCCACCCCTTGCTATCCTCCTCCACCTGGCCCCAACCTAAGGGTCCACCTGGACCTAGCAAACCTTCACAGCCGTCTGAGGTGCTCACGCCAACACGAGCTCCTTTCTCAGCCTGTGCTCAGGCCTCAGGTGCACAGCACGGGGTCTGGCTGGCTGGCTCCTTTGATAGGACAGCTCCGGGATGTGGCACTTCTCCCAGCAAGTAGCTACCTGAGTGCTGCCCAGGCATGTGCCTCAGGTCAGGCTGGTGGGTCTCTCCTGTTTTCCAGATGAAGCTGGGGCTGTGAGTCAGTGCTGTTAAAGGGCACTGGGCTCTGACACCAGGCCCCCCTCTCCCTCACCCACCATCAGCTGAGGGCCCTGCTTCTACTGTTCACACGAGGGGGGGGGGGCGGCGGGGGCTGCTCATCTACCTTGGGAGAAAGGCCTGGCAGTCTACGTCATCTGGAGCACAGCTCAGCTCCGGCAGCTCTCAAGTTGACGCAAACGGACATACTGGCTCTGGGCATATATGCCTTTCACCTGGAGGGAACTGCCTGGCTGGTGCAGCCCAGCCCCTGCTGCTTAGTCTGGGCACGGGGGCCACCAAGGGCGAGCTCATCCACCCAGTGACCAGCTCCCAGGATAGGGAGAGGTGCGTGAGCTCTTTGGGCAACCCCCTGGCTCCTGTCAAGCCCTGTCTTACAGTATGGGCTGCCAAGCCCAAGCCCCTCAACTAGATGAAGGTATCGTCTGTGGCAAGATGCTGACCCACGTCCCACCCACATTAGACCTTGTGGCAGCCTGGATCCAACTCACTGTGAGCTGTGAACAGGAGTGAGAAGACTGTAGGCAGCCGGACCCGCGTGCTACTAGCCACCTCTCCATCACTAGCACTCGGGAAGGCTGGTCACACTCGCTCCAAATCCATCCCGCCCTCCCGAGGGGCCGACTGCTCATCCCAGCCGTGCTAAGAACCAGTTTCCCCGACAGTGTCCTGGCCAGTAGCACCAAGCCAGCAGTCAGGTCACTTGGTGAAGCCTTGGCTGGCCCCCAGTGGTCTTCTGTTCACCTGCATTCCAGTCTAGAAGCTTGCAAGAGACCTCCCGAACCGAGGTGACAGTGCATGGTTTCTGCAGCCTTTGCCCACGTGAGGTAGGGCACCTGCTCACCTCCAGGCTGGCCTATTCTCAGTGGGGCTGTGGTTGGCTCGGGTGCACTGAGAAGACACTGCCTGCCAGGACTTGACTCAGGGGTCTGGGGATGGTGGGAGTCCGTGACCAGGACTGCACTCATCACGGAGACCAAAGGTCCCCATGTTCGGGACCGCAGTGACCACGGTGCCATCACCCGTGAGAAAGGGCCAGTTGTGTCTGGAGAGGACCGAGGCGATGCCCCACCCCCCCACCCCCAGTTCTACAACAGTGGCAGCAGGTGCTTGCTCCTGGGAGAAGTCAAAGGCACTGCCTGGCCACACGAGGGGGGACCCCCAATGAGCAGACTATGGAGGATGGGTGACAAGAAGACACCCCTCTCATCTCCCCTATACCCAGACCCAAGGGTTAACCCACTCCCTCTCCAGCCCCCTCCCCCTCCCATCTCCCTTTAATCACATCTGATAGTGAGCAGCCCAGTGGGAACAAAGGGACCATTTAGAGAAATGGGGCCAAGGGAATGACCCCCGCGCTCCGGGGCGGCCGCCGGGATGCCGGCACAAAGGCGGCGTTTCAGGGCTGAAATTTCAGCACCCAACTTGATTAAAGGATTCCACAGGCGCGGAGGGTGGAAGGGGTGCTCGGCCACTGCTCCCCATGTTAACCCTTCTACAGCCCAGCGAGCACCCACTGCTCCCATGGGCTCCCCAACCCACGGCTGCTCCTCAGCCCTGTCCTGCCCTGGGGGCCCACCCTCAGGCAGAGGCTAAGCCAGAGCCAGATGGGGAGACAGGAGGCCGGCCACCTGGACAGGTCAGGACCAATGCTTCCTTCACGCTCTGTCCCTGGTCCTCGTCCCCCCTGAGCAAGGGAGAGGGGAGAGGAGGAGGGGGGTGCTGTGGCTGGTCTTCCTCAGGCTGGGAAAACTGGATGTAGAGCAAGCCCCGTGAGAGGGGATACCCAGGGTAGGGAGCTCCAGCTGACCTGATGTCAGCCGTGACCCACTGCCACCCTGACACCCAGCCCAAGGAGGGCTGGAGGACGGGGACAGGCTGGGTGAGGGTGTGGCTGAGCAGGGAGGGGTGGGGCAGAGGGGGCAGGGCAGGCAGGTGTCTGGGGAGGCAGGAGGAGGCTTTGCCCTGAGCTTCCTGCTCCTGAAAGGGGAGCCGAGCCCCGATAAGGCCATGGCAGGTCCTCAGAAAACAATGGGCAGCTTGATGAGACCTGCTCAGTGATACTCCTGAGAAGAAGCACCCCCACCCGGGCCCCGCAGCAGAGGAAACCGGGGTCTCCCAGGCAACCAGCTCCCTGGGCACAAAGGCGAGTCTGTCTGTGGGCAGGCAGCTGAGGTGTCCCCCTGTAGCAGCCTTGCTCTGGCGAGGTGGGGAGATGGGGGACCAACGAGGTCTGAGGAGGGAGCCAGAAGCCTCTGGCCGCTGGACTAGGTGTGTGCTGGGCGGCAGCAGGGGGCAGGGAAGGTCACCGAGGGCGGAGGCAGCTGGTGCAGGGCGGCAATTTATTACTGTCAGAGCCCAGCCCCGACTCAGTCAGAGATGATGAGCTCATCCACGCCCCAGTCCTCGTAGCTGCCGTCGGGCAGGTAGCGGCGGATGATGATGGGGATCTTCCGGGCCCTGTGGGAGAAGACACAGGAGGGGAGGGCTGGGAACCCCAGCTTTGCAGCAGACTCTGGGCAACAGGCGTTTTGGGAGGCTCCGTGTGGGACAGATGGGACTCCCTTCTCAGGAAGGAGCTACAGTGCAAAGGGGCGCCCTGCACCCGAGCATGGGGGGGTGGGCCAGGAAGGCCGGGTTGTCCGGGGTAGGAGGAAGCGGAGATGTAGGTCAGCCCAGCAGCAGGTGCATCCTGACAGCCAGGGAGACCCGTCTCTGCAGGTGGGTGTCCCCTCTGCCTGCTGCCACCCCAAATGCCCCATGGGCTGATCCCCAGGGAACCAGCACCCACCTCCCCAGCCAGGACAGTGGGCACAGAGGAGAAGGCCAAGCTGGGACACTTACTTGAGCTCCTTCATGGCGATGAGCAAGGGGTCCGTCTCCCCCTCCAGCTCCACCATCACGGGGGCACACATCCTGTGGGCAGAGGGGCAGGTGGTGGGAGGCTGCAGGTCCAGAAGAGGACCCAGCAGGAGGCAGGGAATCACTTCACAAATGGGGTGTCCCAGCCTTTACTTGGAAAGGTCATTTCCAGGGAGGGAGGCACTACCACAGGCCAGCCACAGCGAGGGCCCGAGGTGGGGATGCACACAGAAACCAATTCCCAATGTCAAGTCAACTAACTCACTGCCATGGAGTCAGTTCTAACCCCTAGGGTGGGGAAGAACTGAATTACCCTCTGGGTTTCAGAGATTGAAACTCTTCACAGGAACAGACAGCCTCGTCTTTCTCCCAGATCAAGTATACTAGCACCCATCTCCTCCAATCTCTGCTCTGAAAACCGAGTCCTCCGGCTCACCTGCCGGCGTGGCGCTGAAACAAGGAGCGGCAAGCAAGGATGCAGTGCAGGGCACAGCCAGGAATGGTGAAGTCTCACCTGCTCCTAACCACTGTGCTCAAACACCCCACCCGTCAGAGAAGAGCGGTCTCTCTCGGGAAAGGGAGGTCAGCTATCTTCATGACTCCACATGACGTCCATGTCAGCTCCCCTGCCAAGGGCCTTCCCCAGCCCAGACTCTGGAGCCAGACGCTAAGGCAGAGCGCCCCAGACTGGAAGAGCATGTACAAAGGCATGGTGCCCATGAGCCCAGCTCCCTCCTGGCCTGTGGCAACAAGCCCCTCGGTAGTCTCACAGCCCCAGCCTCCACACCTTGTATGTGGCTCAGCTGCTCACAATCCTTCCACGACTCTACAATCCTCAGGCCAGAACCTAGCCTGCTCCCTACTCACCTTTATAGCATCTTCTCAGGCTACTGGCCTACCTTTACCCCATGTTGCTGCCACTCACCACTAGATGGCTCCCTGGGCATGCCATGCAGGTGCCCCGCTCACAGCTACGCCTCTCCAAGCTTGGGACAAGGTCCTGGGGCTCAGCTCTAGGCCACACACGTTTCCTCTTGGCTCCAGTCCTATACACACAGTCTCCACAGCTCACCACGTGGCACACTGCGGGGACCCACCAGATGAGCTTGTCATGCTGGGCTCGTGTGATGTTGTTCCTAGCTACCCATCACCCCCACCACTGCCTGCCTCCATCTGGACCTTTGCCTCCGTTTCTGGCACCTGGAAGTTCCTCTAACACCCTCCCCACACACACACACACACACACACACTGTCCCACCCAAGTTCTGATTCCTGTAGAAGGCTTCCCCAGGTGCCCAGGAATGAATGGGTTTCGGCATCTTCTATAAGGAGCCCTGATGGCACTGTGGAAATGTCAGAGGTCTGAGCCCACCAGCTCCTCCCCAGGAGAAAGATGAGGCTGTCTGCTCCATCAGACGGATCATCTTGGATACTCTCTCTAGTATCTCTATGAATCAGTCGACTCGATGACAGTGGGTTTGGGGTTAATTAGGGTGTTTTTGTGGAGGCTGTACCTCTGGCAGACTAAGTCTTTAATCGACTTCACATCCCCAAAAGGGGCCAGCAGAGTCTTGCTCAACATGCTGCGTGACTGTGAACTTGTATATAGTCAACTTGCAAAGTCTGAATCTGACAACTAACCATCCCTGCCCACAGAACGCTCTTCTAGGACAGACGTGTCCTGTATCTGCACTGTAATTACAGCAGCCACTCCTCCGTGTGGCTACTGAGCACTTGGCATGAGGCCAGGGCGACTAATTCAGCGAATTCAATTTTGCTCACTGACACGTCAGCAGCACAGCCGGCTAGGGCTGACACTGCATGGTGCAGGCCCGTATGGGCCTGAAGTGGGGAGTGCTGCTCCACTCTCACCCAGACCAGCACCAAATACAGTGCCATCCAGGTTTCCAGTTTAAGGACAGGGTGTGGCCGGCCGGGGTGGGGGTGGGGGTGGGGGTGTTGCTTGCACGAGGGGCGAGGCAAGGAGCCAACACTCACGCGATCTGGAGGGCCCGGGTGCCCAGCACTCGGGCGCGCTCGTACTTGGTCATGTACGGTGTGGTGATCCGTTTCTGATTGGCCTGGGGTCGCTCCCCCGAGGGAAGGATCTCAACGTTCTCCTGGCCCTCCTGCACACCGACAGAAAAGAGGCAAAGGCACGGGGCTTGGTGGCACAGGGGGTAAGCACTTGGCTAACTTGAACCGGCTGCTCAAACCCCCCAGCCGCATCTCAGGAGAAAGCTGTGGCCATTAGCTTCCGGAGAGCTGACAGCCTTGCAAACCCTGTGGGCCGGGATGTCCTCCTCTGTCCTGCTGGGCGGCTCCCAGTCAGAATAAACTGGAGGCACAGGGACTTCTCCCCAGGGCATGGAGACACAGTGTTTGGGTTTTTTAAATGGCATTGAAAAAAGGCAAGCTCTCGGGGTGCACACATCGAGGAGGCCGAGTGACGAAGCTAATGAATACAGCCAGCACTCTCACAGGTGCCTAGTAGAGGCCAGGAACTCCGCACTGCCAGGTGGGTAGTGACTGGGGCCTTCCGAGCAGCCACCAACGGTACAACTCTTAGTCTCTCCTCATCGGGAGCAAAAGACATGAAAATCCAGACATGTGGAAATAATAAATCCAGGGGCCTAATGGACCACAGGAACACCAGCCTGCACAACCCTGAGACCAGAAGTAGGCTGTACCCGGCTACCATTCCCAACCGCTCTGGAAGGAGTGACGTCAGTAAGTTCCAGACAGAGTAGGAGGGACATGGAGAACCAGACTAAAAATCCTAAGAGACTAGCCTGACTGGTGGGCTAGACACCAGGAGGAATCCGGGGACTATGGCCCTTAGTCACTCTTCGGGTCTGGAACCAAACTCATCCCCGGGGTTCAGTGTTCAGCCAGTTAGATCTATAAGGAGATCGATAAAACTAAGGCAGTATGCACACCCTAGCACACTCCACTACCTGAGACCAAAGGGCAGTACTGAGCCAAGGATGAAGTTCAGAATGGTTACGAAGGGAGGAGGGAGGGCAACGGGGACCCCTGGAGGAAGTGGGAGAAGAGCCGTTACAGTGAGGGGACTGTGGTGAACAAACACGAGAAACAGTGTCTGAACTGCTGACTGAAAAACATATGGCCTGCTTTGTAAACCTCCATCGGAATCACTGTGAGTTTAAGAACAAAAAGCTATGGGAAAATTCTATGATCTTTGAGTGCCATTCTGCCACAATCTTTTGGGAAGCCCTCTGCTGTCAGTTCTGAATGCTTGGGATAGAGCAGTGAATATGAACATAAAAATTCTTTCCTCTGTAGCGCTTACATTAAAACAAGATAAGTGCTAAATAAAATACAGAGTATAAAAACAGAGAACCCCCTCAGAAATAGTAATGAGAGCAACGATTCCAGGAGGATAGGGGAAGAAGGGGGAAGGAAGAGGGAATGGATAGCAATGACGGCGGAATAGCCGCTCTCCGGGGAAGAATACCAGGACAGTAGGTGATGGATAGAATGGGCAGTGTAAGATATGTATAAATGATAATAACAACACATAATATATTAAGGGTTCATGGGTGTGGCATGGGGAGGGGGGAGGAGGAAAAAGCAGATATCAAAGGGCTAAAGAAGAAAGATAATGCTTAGAAACTGTTTATGCCAATAATTGCACATGTCCGCTTGAGACAACGGATGTCTGGTTTGTTACAATATATGTAAGAGCCCCCAATAAAATAATTTATTAAATAAAAAACTCTTAACAACGACAACAAACAAAGGAAGCAGAAGGGAGTGCCAGGGTGGGCAGCAGGTGAGGAGGAGAGAATGCAGTAATGCTGGGTTTGATGGTCACGGAAGGCCTCGCCGAGTGGTAGCTGGACAAAGAGCTGGGGCGTGTCTGTTGAAGGAGGGATGTGGGTGATGTTTTACCCACCAATAAACCAACCAAAATGTCAAGGACCAGCTGGGCAAAGACCTCCAGGCCTGCTCCCCACCACCAGCATGCGGCCCCATCCAACTAGAGCTGCTTGTGACATGGCCCCCAAGCGCAGAGAGGGGCTAGTCTCCTGGCCCGTGACTCCTGCAACCTGAGCCCAGGCTCCGTAGGCACTGACCTCCTCGGGATTCTCCAAGTCATCGAGCCCTTCGTCCTCCTCCACGTCATCAAAGTCGTCACCGTCAAGACTGTTCAAGAGGAGGGAGAAGGCCGGTCAGAGCATCACTCACCACAAAGCACAAGGCACCCAAACAACAGCTTCCTAGCTTCAACCCAATCCCGTTTCCTCCAGCCGCCCCTGTCAGCCCCCAACGGTGCTAGGGCTCTCATGTACTACTCCTTTCTCTGCCCCCAGTCCTGGGTCCATGGTGCCCTTGGGAGAAATACTCAAGAGCTGTCCATCCTCCAGCTCCCCTCTTCCCATCCTACCGTAACCTCATTCCAGTAAGACCTTCCCTGCTCCCCGCCCAGCTCCACCAGCACCAATCTTTTCAAGTCAGAACCGAGTTCCACGTGCTAAATCCAACAGCCACACACAATCCCATTTAACCTTAACCCGATCTGCCAGATGGCCCACTAGACCACACCCTCCCCGCTTCAATGATCTTCTCACTGGGCTCCGGACACCTCGCTCTCTCAGATCCCCCACCCCCACGCCCTTCCCCATGCTCCTTCCCAAGCTCCACTACTGCTTTCTCCTCTGCCTGTGAGCACGCATGGTGGGAAAGCTCTAGCACTTGGTCGGTGGTCGCCTCCCCATCTCTCCTGACACTCTCTGGGTCATCTCAACCTGGTTCTTAGCTTTAAATGACACACTTAGGCTTTGCATTATACACATTTTTATCTTCAGAATAGTCCTCTTTTCTCACCCCACACATCCAATCCGTGATGAAAATCTCTTGGCTTAAAAAATAAGATTTCTGGAGGGAGGATGGGGTGGAAAGGGGGAACCGATTACAAGGATCTACATATAACCTCCTCTCTTGGAGAGGGACAACAGAAAAGTGGGTGAAGGGAGACGTCGGACAGTGCAAGATATGACAAAATACTAATTTTTAAATTATCAAGGGTTCATGAGAAAGGGGGTAGCGGGGAGGGAGGGGAAAAATGAGCTGAACCAGGGGTTTAAGTGGAGAGCAAATGTTTTGAGAATGAGGGCAATGAATGTATAAATGTGCTTTACACAATTGATGTATGGATTGTGATGAGTTGTACGAGCCCCTAATAAAATGAAAAAAATAGTAAGACTTCAAAAATTTCTTGTCTTTCCCTTCAAAATGAATCCAGAATTCCACCACTCCTCACCACGTGTACCATTACTCCAGTGCAGGCTACTACTTCTCTCACGCCGATGACCAGGACTTCCCAGCTCCCTTCACTGCCTAACTATCAACACAGTAACCAGTGCGACCCCTGTTGCTAGCTGGCATGGAGTCTGCTCCGACTCACAGCGGCCCTGTGCACAACAGAAGCAAACACTGCGGTCCTGGCCGTCCTCACCGTTGCTCCTGTGCCTGAGCCTGCTGATGCAGCCACCGTGACAGCCCATCTCGTCAAGGGCCTACCTCTTTTTCATCGCCCTCCACCTTACCAAACACGATGTCCT
>NW_022103898.1:7960180-7970601 GCF_000313985.2 Echinops telfairi | reverse complement strand
CCACGGCTTGAGTCAGTGCAGCTTCGTCCTCAGAGTAACACCCTTGGTCTTCAATACTCTAAAGAGGTCTTGTGCAGCAGATTCACCTAATGTCTTTTGAGGCAGACGTTCATGGAATACAACCCTGACGCACACCTTTCCTGATTTTAAGCCATGCCGTATTCCTTTGTTCTGTTCACACAACTGTCTCTTGATCCAAGTCCCGAATGAGCGCACCGAAGGGCTGTGGAATACGCATTCTCCTCAAGGTTATCCAGAGGGACCCTTGGGAACCAAACACCACATCACTCTTCTGTTCACAACTCCTAGATGGCATCTTGTGTCCCTCAGAGTTAAAGCCCAAGTCCTGACAGCAACCCACAGGTTTCCATCACTGGGTATCCTCTCACTCCCGGGACATCCCTTACGGGAGTCACACTGTCGGCCTCCTGACTGCTCTGCAAACACACCAGGCACGCGCCTGTCTTCGAGCCTTTGCTCTCGCCGCCCCCTCTGTCCAACGGGGCACACCTTCGCCTCCTCCAACTTGAGTCAAGTGGCATCATCTCCATGAAACCCCCTCTCTGACACCTTGCTATTTAAAACTGCATCCTGCAGGCCTGCCTCACATTCTCTAGCCTTACCAGCATGGGTGAGGAGCAATTGTGAGGATGGCGCAGGCCCGTGCAGTGTTCCTTTCTGTGATGCACAGGGTGGCTATGGGTGGGAACCAACTCACCACCTAGAACCTACGATACGTTTACCCAATCCAGTCAGCGGTGTGGATGCAGCCCGACAGAGACACCCATTTAACTGTTAAGTCCACTCAGTCAAATTTAACATGACATGTGGAAAGTAAGCCCATGGCCTTGCCTCTCACATCTGCCCTGTGGGTCACCATTCTTGACCTCGGGATCATCCCCCCACGGCCCCAGAATACAAGGACTACCTGCTCTTTCTTGCAAGCTCTCTTCAGGGTTGGAAGGACCACTCACCCGGCTTAACGGAGCAAAACACCCCCTCCCCCCAGCATCCCTCACACCCACCTATCGATAAGTCCTACCAATCGGATCCCTGCCGCTCCAATGTTGCAGGGTCACCCCTCTGTTCCGATCTGTCCTTCCTTAGTTCCCAAGTTTTGCAACAACATCCTCACGGGTATCCCCCACCCCCCCACCCCCCAATCCAACCCTCTGAATCCACTCATCACGAGGTAAAACTGAAATGGAGTTAGGGACAAACACGTTATGTCAGACGGACAGACAAAAGCAGGCGGTTCTTGATGCTATGCTTCTTAAAGCAACTCCATCCGGCTCCCCCTTCCACCCAAAGGATAAAGAACAAAGTCTTTACTGAGATGCCCTCCATCATCTGGCCTCAACTCCCTCGCTGACACACCCCTCCACCCCTTGTATAACGCGCTCGGCCCTCCCAGGTCCTCAAAACCAAACCGAACTCACTGCCATCGAGGGATGGACCCATAGTGGCCCTAAAGGGCAGGGGAGAACTACCTTGTTTCTGACAGCTATAACTCTTTGCAGGGGCAAAGTCCCGTCTTTCGCCCCCAGAGCAGCTGGTGGTTTCGAACTGCCAACGTCATGGATCACAGCTCAACGTGGAATCACGACACTACCGTCCCACCAGATGTTATCACCTAAGAAATCTGGCCAGAGCTCCCCTGGATTATTCCCTGCATGGTGGCGCGGTGGGTTAAGCATCGGCCAGAAGGTCGGCGTTTTCAGCCTGCCAGACGCTCCGTGGAAACAGAGGATTTCTCCCAAGTTGTCTCCCCCAAATATATGCGAGACTTAGCTGCTTGAGAATGACTGTACACTTGGAGGTCATCAGGAATAGATTGGGGGTCATTCTGAGTTATCAGCTGTCTAGATCAAGCAGACACCACTGTTTATCCCACAAGTAGGGCCCACTCCCTTCTGATAAAGATAGTAGTTGTCTGTTTCCTTGTAGGAGACACCAGAGAGGTCAAACCCACCCAAGGATGACCAAGGTTAGGCTGCCATCATGAATCTAGGGTCTGCCCATCTTGTCACATGTATACCCCTAGACCTTCCCATTCCTATGGGCACACCCCTAGCTCATCCCTTCCTGTTACACTTATGCCCATCATACATCCCCTCCCTACAATGTGTATGCTTATTGTACTGCCCCTTCCTGTGACGTGTGATTCTGTATAATCATGTCCCCCTAAAGGGAGATAATGCTTGGTTAGCAATAAAGAAGAGGCTCTCTCCGGCTCCCCCGGGGTTCTCCATCCCAGAGGCTGCTCCTGCTCTCGTGGCCGGGTTCCCCCTACCCCCAACCACCCCGCGAGGACCAACAAGCGGGGCTGAGGTGAGCAATGCTACCATGAATTGTGTCTGACTCCGTTTATTCCGATCTCTCCTCTAACTCTCATGCTCTCTATGACTTTACTATAATCCTTACTTATTATCGCTGTCCAATGGCGCCTACCGGACCTGTGATGATTTGCGGGGACCCCCCTCTCTCCTTTAAACCCCACAAACGACGAGGCTGTCTCCCGTGAGAGACCGCCCGCCCCATGAACCCCCAAAGGCAGTTCTACTCGGTCCTACCAGGTCGCTGTGCGTCGGGGAATCGACTCGACGGCAGCGGGCTTCGGTTTATGCTCCCGCTACCACCTCCTCCGACCCCCACGTCATCGGCCAAGGGGCCGGTCGCCCGGCCCAGGGGCAGTCCACAGAAGGACGCCTTCTCACAGAATACGGGCGGCCCCGTGCGCCGCCTCTGCCCCGGTCTGAGCTCCTGCTTCCAGCCCCTCCGGCTCCCAGCCCCCTCGGACCTGGCCCCCGGCCGCCTCAGCCTCCGCCGACCCGGGCTTCCGCCGACCCTGGAGGCCACCCGCTTTTGCACTCACTTGTCCTCGTTGTCGGACATCACGCCCGCGCAGCGGAGCCCCGGCTCCGCACCTCCCAAGTGCGCGGACGCTCCCGAACTGCGCGCCTCCGGCTCGCGCGGCGCCACGCGGAGACTGCGCCTGCGCCGTGACCCAGCGGAAAACCACTTCCGGGGGGACGGAGCGGAAGTGCGGGGGTGCGCGTGCGCCGACTGGCGTGCTCGTGTTTCCATGGTAGCCGGAGCAGCCACCCAGCTGCCGGCTTTAGTCCCGGAGATCGGGACTGTCCGGACGAGGGGCTGCTCTCAAGTTGTGGTTTCTGCCTCCGCCGCTCGCCCGCCGCTCTCCGCGCGGAACGGGCGCCCAGACGGGTCTTAACTTTGGGATGAGGCTTCAGCTGCGCCAGCTGACCCCGTGGGTACCGTCGTGACCCCAGCGATGTCAACGCTCCAGTTCTCCTGACAAGACGCCCGATACCGAGTGTGGACAGTCAGCCTGGTGCGTCAGGGTCGGGAGATCGGGCACCGTCACCCACTGTCTCCTGCGGCCGCGAGCCGCGACCCTCGCTCACGGGTGGGATTAGGGCTGAGGGGCCAAAAATTGGGACTGGGAGACGGGGTGTTTTATTGCTTCTTCCCCTCCTCAGGGCCCTCCCATGGCTTCCCAGAAGAGGTTGGGGGCAGTGACCAAAAAAACCGAGTTCGGGCGCGACCCCCCGCAGGCCACTTATACCCCAGAGACCTGCGAGCTGCTCCGAGGTCAGTGCACGGAAGGACACGGTGGTAGCGGTTGCTCCCTGCAAGCCAGTCCCTGTGGTTTAGCGAGATTGGCATTGTTAGCTGCAGTCTGTGGGTTCCTCTTAAGCACAACAGCAGGAAACACGGCCAGGTCCTGTGCAGCCCTGACAATGACTCCATTGTCTGAGCCCACGGTTGCAGCCTTCTCATCTCCCCGAAGGCCTTCCTCTTTTTCCATGCACCATGTCCTCCTCCATGGCTAGTCGCTCCTGACAAGTCCAAAGCCCGTGAGATGCAGTCTCGCCTTCCTTGCCCCCGAGATTTGTTTCTTCTTCAGCCCACAGTACTTTTCATCGTCTTCGTCAGCGCCAGCCTTCAGATGCATTGATTCTTCAGTCTTCCCAATCCGATGTCCAATTTTCACAGGCACGTGAGGTATTTGAGAGTACCCAGGCTTAGGTCACCTTCGTCCCCAGAGTCACATCCATGGGCTTAGCAATAGGGTGGTTCCTTTCACAGATGTCTGCCCTACTGTTTGCTGTGCTGAAAGTCAATGGGCTAAGAGGGCTAGGGTCCCTAATTCCTGGGTGTCCTTTAAATCACCCTTCCAACTTCCCCAGGGAACACTGCCGCCGCCGCCACCACAGCAGAGCCACTGGTACTGCCCTCACAGTACCAAACAGTTCCCTCCTCACCGGGCTCATTGGATTTGCACCCCACTCTCCCTGGAGACTCCGGGCTCCATGGGGGGCCTGTGCCTGTGTGGGCTGGCCACAGCAGCCCTAGCCCATGCTTCATGAATGCTTGCTCATTCATTCCCTCAAAAAAACGTTTTTTAAGCACCTACTATGTGCTTTCGGAAACCCTGGATGGTACCAACAGTCAAGTACTTGACTAATTGAGAGGTTGGCAGTTCAAACCCACCTAGAGGTGCCTGAGAAGAGAGCTGGTGATCTGCTTTCTTTTTGTTGTTGCTTTTGTACACTTTCTCTCTGTTTTTTTAAAGAGAACGTTGGTTAAGACTTAACCAGGGCAAGGACCAACGGAGACGTATCATCCCGATGAGGGTGACCATGAGCCCAAGGTCACAATGGGGACACGGGTTTTAAAAAGACATGGGCCAGTGAAGAATGCCACCAAAACATGTTTGGCATCAGATCAAAGTTACCAGTGGAACTCCCGAAGTAAGATTGGTGGCCATGATTGGGACGGGTGTATGGCCTTAGAAGAGCTTACAATATTGGTTCAGAGGCCTTCTGACCAAGGCAGTGAGGGATTGACTCATGACTATGGGACCACCACCCCACCCCCACCCACCCCCGACTTCTGGGTGATCTGCTCTCAAAAGCCCACAGATTTGAAAAATCCCTGCAGCACAGCTCTCCTCTGCCAATGTGTGGGGTCACCATGTGTCAGAAACAACTTGATGGCAACAGGTTTGTTTTTTCGTTACAATGTGCTTTGGATACTGTTCCAGGTGCTGGGATACAGCAGCTAACAAAATGGGGAATGGGGGAAAGTGGTCATAGTGCTTACAGTCATGGCATGGATACGCCATCTGTTAAGAGGGCAACAACAAGGACCCAAACAAGTTCGACACTGAGAATGCAATGGTGACCTGGCTTCCTCCTGGAGGGGGGTCCGGGGGCGTTTGGACGCAGAGTGGTGGGGATACGGTTTCCATTGAAATGAGGTGGAATAACAGCGCCTGCCTGCAGCCCGCTTGGTCTCACAGAGGGGTTCTCTTACAGAGATGATGAAGGAATCCAAACTGACCAGCTTCCAGCAGCGTCACATCCTGTACACCATGAAAAGTAAGAGGTGGGCAGCATGGGGCTCTTCCTGGCCCAAGGGCTTCTGGGCCACACTGTAGATGCTCTTCAACACGAAGGAGTGAGAGACTTTAAAAAAGATAAAGACACACACACACCCCTCTAAGAAAAGTATGGTGTCTGTGGTGTGTGCTGCCAGGGAACTGACCCGATGAGGCCTCTGCCAGCTTGGGCACGATGACGATGCTCCTGCAGGCTTAGCTCTAGCCAAGCTTCTGGAGAGGCCACAGCCCATGAAGACTTTCTGCCCAGCTGAGTAGTGTCAGCACACACCAAGCCCAAACGCGTGGCTGTCAGGTCGATTCAGACTCCTAGTGACCCCATGAGGCAGGTAGAACAGCCCTCTCGGCTTGCTGTTGGGTACCGTTGAGCGGGTCCAACTTACGTACAACAGACAAGAAACTCTGCCCAGTCCCGCGGCACCGTCCTCCCCATCGTTAAGTTTGAGCCCAGGGTTGCAGTCCTTCTCCAGGAGAGTTTTTCTCTCTCTCTGGCCTTCTACCTTGCCAAGCAGGATATCCGTTTCCAGGGACTAGACGCCCCTGGTGACATGTCCAAAATACACGAGATGTCATCTCGCCGCCCTCGCTTCTCAGGAGCGTCTGGCTGCACGTGCTCCGAGGCAGATGTGTGCAGTCCATGTGCTTTTCGAGATCCACCACCTGCTCCGGAACTCAATGGTTCAACTCTCCTCGGGTCTTCCTTATTCAGTATCCAACTCTCATCCGCATATGCCGTGAATAGAAGAGAGCATGGCTTGGGTCAGGTGCACATCAAAGGCATCCTCGCTCTTCAACCCCCTAGTTCTTTCTCCCAGAGTAGCTGATGGGTTTGAATCGCTGACCTTGTGACCAGCAGCTGAATGCTGACCCATAGTGGTAGTAGGGCCTGCCCTGTACTGGCTTGGGCAGGGAGACTCTGTCAGGCCAGGTCAGGGGTCAGATCTCCTTTTCCCCAGTGATGAAGGCAACACGGGCACCTAGTGCCTGGTGCCATCGCCTATGTGAACCATGTGACTCAGAAGTCTACTAATAGGGTGTTGATGAATCAAAATCTCTCTGAATCTCCCAGATGCAGCAATCTCTGAGATGGTGGTCTTAAGGACTGACATACCCATGCTATTATTATATTAGCAAGTGACTTCGAAGGAGACCATGACTCCTTCTCTGCTAGTTACCTGAATACTGCTGACTGTGGAAAACACCTGAGATGGGACCTTATAGAACACAGTGCAATGAATGTTTGTTGAATAAATAGATGAAGTCCTCAACAAAAAAATAGGGTGCCATCCATTTCAGTTCACAGATGCCTGGAATATTCTATTGATCTTTACACATGCATTTTTGCGAACTTCCCATTTCCCTAGATTCATCCTGCATGCATCCCATGCTTCAATTATTCCTGGATGTTTGCAGCTGCTCTCCTGTTGAGTCCTGCCCAGCAGCAAATGAAGGTCCCAAGAGCTCTGTCCTGGCCACACCGCTGGTGGGGGGCCACGCCGTGTGTCCTGTTGTGCAGAGGGTCGCGATGGGTCAGAACCCAACTGAATGGCGCCTGAACAGCATCTTCCACATGATTGAACTTGACACGCTCGCCCAGGCTCATTCTGAGGGCCTTTCCAACCTGAGGGACTCATTTCCAGAACCATTTATCACACAGTATTCCCTTGCGATCCCTGAGATTGTCCGTGGCCAATCCTTCAGAAGTAGTTCCTAGCCTATTCTTAGTCTGGAAGCGCCGCCGAAACCTGCTAGCATTTGAATACTGGTTACCTGGGTTCCAGCATCACAGTAACACACAAACCCCCAAGGCGTGGCAAACTGACAGGTGAGTGGGGCCAGCTATGCACAGGTGGGGAGACCGAGGTCTGGATTCCCAATTCTGTTCCTTTGGACTACATGTCTGCCCTTGTGCTAGTACCGGCTGTCTTGACTACCATGGTTGTAGAGTGGAGTCTGATATCAAAGCATACAAGGCTTCCTACATTGTTCTTCAATAATGCTTTGCCTCTTTCCTGTCCACACCAATTTGGGTATTCATTTCCCCAGCGCATCAAAAGCCGCCGGTAGAATTAGGGTCAGGAGTGGAGTGACTTTGTTCACATTGGGTCTTCCTACCTGTGACACGTATGTGGTCTGTTTATGGAGGTCTTCCTCATTCCTGGTACTAGCGGTGTGCTTGTAGTTTTCCTCGTGCAGATCTTTTACCTCCTGATGAGCTTCACTCCTACGTATTTTATCTCAGGGCAGCTACTGTAAATGGTCTTGTTTCGCCGATTTCCGTTTCAAAGTTTTCTCTGGTGTGCATTAGAGTCCCATGGATTTTTTTTATGTTGAACTTGAATCCTATTACTTTGCTTAAACTATTCATTTCTGTTGCTTTCTTGTGGAATCTTTGGATTTTCTCTATGTAGGATCCTATCACCTGCAAGTATCAAGGTTCCTTTCTTCCTCGCCAGTTTGAAGGCCCTTTATTTCATTTTCTTGTTTGATTGCTCTAACTAGGGCTTCCAGTACAGTGTTGAGTGAGTGGCAAGAAAGAGCATCGTTGTCGTCTGCCCAAAGGGGGATGCTTTGTCTCGCTCCATCTGTCACACCGACTGCTGGCTTTATGTTGAGACGTGTTTCTTCTGTGAGGACTTTATCAGGAACGGGTGTTCTACCCACTCCCGTTGAGTCGATTCTGGCTCACAACGACCCTATAGGACACAGAACTGTTCCACTGGCTTTCCGAGGCTGTCGGCCTTCACGGGCCTGCCTCATCTTTCTCCTGCTGGGTTCAAACCGAAACGATGGCGTGGTTCTTTTGGTGTAGGTCTTTGTGGACCACAGTGATTTTCTAGCCCTGCCTCTGGGGCTAACCCGTCCATTCTTCAGCCTCGCCTTCAGTGCAGAGGCACCAACGCTGCCCTCTACACCTGCTTCACTTGTTTTCCGGGATCTTTTTGTAAGGAGCATTTTAGGAAGCTTCGGACTACGGTCGCTCTTCTTTGGAGCAGCAGGGGGTTCAAAGCATCACCCTTTCAGTTCGCAGCCCAGTGCTCACCGGCTGCACCACCAGGGCAACACACACACACACACACACACACACACACACACACACACACACGACATCCACACTAACCCCTGTGACCAGCCCAGGAGAGGGCAGGCCTGGCACGTAGTGAGCGCTGGAGAGCTACAAGGACCTTCAGAAAGCTCCCAGGACGGTCCATCTTCCCACCACTTTTCTGACGCTCCCTTGTATCTGCTGGTGGAGCCCGGTGGCATGGTGGTTCCACATCTGGGCAGCCAGCAGCGGGAACCCCCCAGGGTGAGCATAGGCTTCCCAGGGGCTCATGACCACTCAGGCACCCACAAGGCGACCCTGTCCTAGTGGGCTGCTGCTGCCCAGTGGAATCAACCCGATGGCAGTGAATGCCACTGTGTCTGCGGAAAGGCAGGCAGAAGCCAGAGGCAAGCAGCAGATTGGGTTCTGAGCCGGGCTTTCAAGGAAGGGGAGCTGACCAGATAGGAGGAGTCGTGCCTGGATGGCCTAGGGGAGGCGTAGCAGGGACTTCGGCCATGGGGAGCAGAAGGGGGAGGGACAGGTATGTGTTAACACCCAAATGGTGTTCATCCATCCCACCCTGGCAGCACACAGGTGTCAGGAACCCAGCCTGAAATGAGAACACCAGCGTGACAGTTCGGTGAATACAGATGTTTATTGCAGCATTGTTTGTAGTAAAAAAACAAAAACAGAACCCTGGAAACCACCTGAATTTCTGCAACCAGGAGCCTAGTGGAATAAATAATGATGGAGTCTAAGGACTAATAACCAGCTATAAAAAATAAGTTATATATAAATGAGCCGATCTGGAAAGAAGTCCATGATAAATTAAGTCTCAATAGAAAGCCTACTATTGAAAATAACACAGTATGATCCAGTGTTTGACACCCAGAGCTCTTTGGATGTGTCTGTCTGTGAGAGCACTTAAAAGTAATTGTCCCCACCCCCCACTGCCCCTCAGAGAGCAGGGGAGCCGGGAGCCTCCTCAGTGCTGTGCGGCCCAAGGCTGGTGTCGTGGTGTTGATAATGAAAACAGAAAAGCCAGGCGGGTCTCGCACCAGACACTGCCCCCACTCCCCTAGGAGGAAGCACGCTGCCCCTGCAGTGCAGCCCGACGTGCAGCCACAGCGTGTCCCCACCCAAGCAGCCGGCCACCCCCGTCATCTACCTGCCTCCTATCCTGGCTGCCCGGCCCCACCTCCGGCCTGCCAACGTGTGCCAAGCCAACGGGGCCTATGCCCGGGAGCAGTTCAAGCCTCAGGCCATCAGTGAGTGAGGGGTGGCACTGGCCTCCCACCTTCCTCCTGGGATCTCGGGTCAGTTCCAGGCCGTAGCTTGTAGGGGTCCAGGATCAGGCGAGACCCGTTGAGTGGTCGTGAGCCCCTTCCCCTTTCCCAGACCCACCCGCTCGGCCGCCTGGCCTCACAGCCCCTCATCCAGGGCTCCTCTGCACACCCACCCATTGCAGAGCCAGCCCACCCTTATCCCCGTAGGCCCCTACACAAGCTCCTCCGCACCCACCCCACCCCCACCAGCTATCACCAAAGCCCCGGCTGCTTTCAGCCTGCTCTATACCCAAGCCAGGAGGGGGGCTGGCCCAATAAGCCAGGGCAGAAGCCCCACCCAGGCATCCTTGGGCCAGCCTGCCCAGTGGGCCCACAGGCCAGGTGTGGGCCCCTTCGCTCGTCCCGAGGCCACCTCTGGGCCCTGCAGGAGACGGGGAGAAGGAGAAGCGAAGGCTGCAAAGCATCCTTGCCACCGGGAAGGAGCCGAAGGAGCCAAAGGAGCGCAGAAGACAGGCCCCCGCTGGGCGCCAGGTGGAGCCGGCCCCCGAGGTGGACCGGTTTGAGGAGCGTAAGCCACTCTGGGCCTGGGCTCTAACGGCGGGGAGTCCCTGAGGGCCACCGAGGGAGAAAGAAACTCCACTCGGCCACAGAGCACCCGCCCCCC
>NW_022103898.1:7954225-7959171 GCF_000313985.2 Echinops telfairi | reverse complement strand
GCCCACAGGAAGCCAAATTCTGTCACCTGCCTAGCCAGCCAGCACTGCAAGGGGCACAGGCACCCCATCCAACCCTGCCCAGCCTATGTGGGGCCCTGCCTGCAGCCACAAACAAGTATGTGGTGAGGGCCAGGTCAGGGAGTGTCTCTGGAACATTCCACGAGTTTGCAAGAACCTGAGGACAGGGACTGAGCCTGGGCACCCTTGGCAACAGCGCGTCAGCCTACCCTTTATCATGTCAACAGCAAACTGCACCCACACATTGCTGGTTCCTGGCTTCTTTCAAAACAGGAAGCTCTGGCCATCCTGTTCCCCCCCCCCCCAGTGGTTACTGTTGACATAAGAACAGCTACCCCTGTAGCTGGGGCCTACACACGCCTGTTCACCTCTGTCCCTTCTCCCCCAGTCTGGTCTGGGGCAGCCACCCATCAGGTTACACCCACTGGCTCCCATGTGTGAGCCACCTGAGCCAGAAAGGCCTCTGAGTCCGGAACCTAGCTCAGGTCACTAGGCACGTTTAAAAGGACACCACCAGGGTGGACAGACCTCCCTGAAAAGAACGAGGTCCTGCCCAGCTGGGCCCAGACCTTCCTGAGCAAGCAGAGAGGCCCAGCCTCGGGAGGGGCCCGGGCAGGCCACCAGGCGACCTGGCCCCAGGAAAGCCGGCAGAGGGTGGGGAGGGGACTGGGGCTGGTGGCGACACCTGTATTTATTGTGGGTGAGGGGAGCCCTCCAGGTGCCCCGAGACAGCTTATAACAACAGCATTGCTGCCAAGTCTGCAGGACCCGGCTGTCAGGTCAGCCCCCGGTGGGGGGAGGACAGGCCCAGATGGCAGTGCAGGGCAGGGGCCGCTACCCAGACCTGAGGAGGTGGAGGCAGGCCTGGAATTAGGGGTCAGACTCTAAGGGGTTAAAGAGCCAGGACTGGCACCCTGCCTCCCAAGGCCTGTGACCTGGTGGCCCCCGGGTCCTGGCACAGCAGCTTCCAAGAGGCTGCGAGAAGGCAAGCCCTGCCTGCCAGGCGGGCTGGCGGGTGAGGACCCGGCACGGACCTCATCACCAGCTCAGCTTCACAAGCAGAGTCCGGGGGGGTAGAGACGGAGGCTCGGGCTGGGCACCCACTGTCCTGCTCTGGGAGAGACGACGGGAACCTGGCACGGAGGCGGAGGAGGCCCGTCCCTCTCAGCAGGGACTGGACAGGACACACTCGGGCCGGGACTGGCCGCGGCCGCTCCCTAGAGCTGGTTTGCTCTTCGGGGCCAGTCACAGCAGCCGGGGCCCTCAGGACCACCGGGGCAGCCTCGGGGCTCAGAGGGAGCACCCTGAGGGGAGAGAGGCGTCACCTGCGGCTCCTTCCCTGAGAGTCTTCTTTTCTGTCACGTGCGCCCAGCAGTGGAGCCCGCCCGGTCTGTGCCTGGAGGGCGGGGGTCCCCGGGGGACTTGCTCCTGGTCTCCCGCTTGTTCCCCAGCAGCTTCAGCACCTTCATGTTCTTGAACTTGCCCTTCCTCTTGCCCTCGGGCTCAGCCTCCTTCTGGAACTCTGCAGGAGAGACAGGAGCCTGCACAAGGCCCAGAGGGCCACCCGCCTGGCCCCAGCGCTCAGGGACAGCCCTTGGGGATGCAGATGCAGGGCTCTGTGGTGACGGAGACCCGGCCACAGCAACACCTCTGACTTTATGGACAAAAACTCCGGGTCCCGTGGGAACAGGGATGCCCACCCACGCCCGAGCTGGTGTCACCATCAGCGCTGTTTGGCAGGTCAGAGGCAGGAAGGGGCTGCTGAGAAACCCCCTTGGTCCTAAGTGGCCGAGCCGTCTGCCTCTAGGGCCCAAACTCAGGGCCCCTGAGGCCCGCTCTTCCAGTCCCCTGGGCAGCCCCAGAACAGCGGCAGAGCTCACCCTGGAGCAGCAGTGCCCCCGCCCCCCACCGCAGCCCTGTGGGGGGTCTAGGCACCCCAGCCCCCACTCAGAACTGAGGAGCCAGCAGAGCACAAGCTCAGGCCTTGGAGCCCCCTTTAGCCTCTCGATCTGCGCCCTCCACCCTAGCTAAGCACACAGCAGTCCCAGGGGTGCTAGGGCCCCCACCCCTACCCCGTGCAGCCCTGTCTCCAGGAGAGGCCTAGTATTTCCCTTCTCCTCCTCTCTCCTTTTTTTTTCCCCTAAGAAATTAATTTTATTTGTTGTTAACACACATAGCCAAACGTACACCAAGGCAGCCACCTCCACGCAGGGACAGCGTCCTTCCTGTCCAGTCTTCCAAGTGGCCTGGAGATGGCGCAGGGGGACACAGACCTGCTCCCGGGTTTCCCAGGAGAGGTGGGTTCAAACTGCCAGCCTATTGGTTAGTTGCCTATGGCTTAACCCACTGCACCACCAGACAGACCACAGGTTCTTTAACTTACTTGGCTCACAGGAAAAAAAGACCCCATGACCTCCTCAATGGCGACTTTTTATACCATACACAGCATAGCCCATAGTCCAGGACTTTAGCCGCCTCCCTGGAACATTCCAGAGACCCCCGGGGCAATACCGCCCACTTTGGCAAACACTGCTGCCGGCAGAGCGATCTTAAAGTCTTTATTAATCACGCTCAGCCCCTGCTGGGTTTGAAGAACATAAGGTTGAAGGAGAAGGAACCTCCAGGCCAACGTGGAGCCCGGAGAGCCTCCCCACTCCAGGACTCACCTTTCTTCTTGATCATGGCTGCCAGCATCTTATCCTCCTCTTCCTCCCTAAAAGGCCAACAGGAAGCTGAGCCACCACCTCCTGGTCCGCTCAGCCCTGGCCCACTCCCAAGGTGCACTGGGACCACTGGTGGGGTGGGGGGTGGGGACAGGAAGGCAGGGCTTGCCTGGCCCTGGGCTAGAGACCAGACAGGAAACAACCCCCACCCCTGGTTGGAACGTCCTCGTCCACCACCCGCCCGCCTGCCGCCAGCCAGGCCACCTCTGCCGGTCCTCGTCCAGGCAGTTGATGATGGCATCGCGCTGCTCAATGAGGGTCACCAGGTCCTGCATCAGCACCTTCTCCCGGCCACGGTCCCCCTCCGTCCAGTCCTTCTCTGTGCAGGGAGCGAAGTGAGCGTTAGTGTGGGCCCTCCCCTCTGAGAACAGTGCCGGCTGCTGACCTGGCCCGGTACTTAGAGCGGAAAGGAGGGTCCCAGGCTCGGGTGCTCGGAGAAATTAAAGCTATTAAGGATGGGGCCAAGGACACTAGGCTGTCAACCCAAAAGCCTCCCCTCTGGGGGTGAGTGGGGACTCTCCTCCCTCGCCCTCCCCCTGCCATAGTGTTTATTCCAGGTTTCCTGGGGAGGCAGGATGCCCTGGGCCTCCAGGAGTCCCCTAAGGTGGCTAAGGTGCCTTGGCCAGCAAAGCCAGACCAGAGGTGGGAAATAACAGGGGGCCTCAGGGGGCCCCATGCAGGAGAAGCAATGTCCCCCTAAGAGGTACATTGTCCAAGGCCATGCAGCAGGCCAAGTGCCCACGAGACCAGAGGGAGACCCGGCAGGACCACCCCACAGGACCATCTTTTGGGTCTCTGCAGCCCCAGGCTCCTCGGCGGTGGGTCTCCAGCCTTGGGCTGCCCTCCACAGCCTCTCCCACCAAGGCCCCCTACCCCCAACCCACGAGGAGCAGATGGTTCAGCAGTTCTGGGGACAGAGCAGAGGCTTCCAAATCACCCACCCAGCCAGCTGCCAGTCCCATTGTCCAAACCATTGTCCAGGCCGGAGCGGGCATGGGAGGACGCCAAGACTCACAGTGGCTGAGCCCTGGTCCAAGTGTCACTGCTGGTGAGGGAGGAGCTAGTATTTGAACCCAGGCAGCTGACTCCCCAGCTTTGGTACCAATGGTGTCTTTATAATGCCCTCAAGGCCTTATAGTTCTTGTCCTCCAAGAGGGACATGGGGACAGGGTGACAAGCCCAGGGCCAAGCCCGTCGGGGGTGCACAGGTGCTGCTCCCGCACTGGCCAGCAGGTGTCACTGCAGTTCCCTCGGGCAGGCTGCAAGGGTCCAGCCTCCAGGAGGTTGGGATTGATTGAGACCGTGGAAGACAGGGACATTACCGTGGCTTCTCCCGGGACACTCAGCCTCCGAGTCCCCAGTCAACGAGGGGCAAGGAGCCACCTCAGCAGCAGGAGGTAAGGGGATGGCCTGGCTCAGAGCCAGCTCCACCATAAAGGCGGTGGGCCGAGCATCCCTGCCTTCTGTCCAATGGAAACCGGGTCCTTGCAGCCTGGGGTGGGCTTGAGGCCAAAACACGGAAGCACGGGGGACACCAAGCCTGGGACACCGAAGGTGGTCAGGAACCCTGGCTCCTGGCCACAGCCCTCTGGGGTGGCTCAGCTTGATTCCGACTCAGCCACTGCCCACCCCCCAGGAGACAGCCCTTCTATGCCCAGCACCCATCTCCCACGGGCACAGTGGGGGGGGGGGGGCAGGGAGCCCCACATGCTCTCCTACTCATGGACCCACAAAGGTTCCTGCCAAGGTCACCCCACAAGTGTGTGTCGGAACCCAGGCCCAATCCACGCCATGGGGCTTCTGTTGAGCCCTGCTGCCCTTTGCTGGCAATGTCCCGCACCAGTGTGACCCACCAGCCATAGTCCAACACCACCATGGGCCTGCACATGCTGCCACCCACTCACCTGGGTCCCTCATGCTGGAGGCTGCAGCCCCTGCCCCAGGGTCGTCCCCGGGGACCTGCCCCAGCACATGCTCCAGGAGAGGAGTGGGCAGAGCACCAGAGGCAGGCCATCACCCTGCCACGCACGCCCCTGCTGCGCCCTCCCTCCCGTCTTCCCACGGACGGCCCTGTCATTGCCCAGCTGCCCAGCCCCTCGGGGCTCACCAGGCTTGTTGAGGAGGCACCGTAGCTCATACTCCACTTCGGCCTGCCGCTGCTCCAGGTTCTGCTGCTTGAAGCTGGGGTGAGGCGAGGACCATCAA
>NW_022103898.1:7948269-7954114 GCF_000313985.2 Echinops telfairi | reverse complement strand
CCCCCCCGCCCCCGCCCAGGGAGAGAGCGAAAGGGCAGTGTCTCAGAGACGCACATGTAGATCAGCTCGGACTCACGCCGCACCAGCAAGTGCTTCTCGTGGATCAGCTTGAACCAGTCCACCAGCATGGCGTCCTCCCGGCCCTCTGCAAGCAAGCCACATGCTCCTGAGCCTGGGCTGGCCAGCCATGCCCCCTTCAGGACCCGCCACCCTGGGAGCCACCCACCCACCAGCCCGGTGGGGGGGGAGCTCCTACCGTTCAGCCCACCCCGCAGCTTCTCCTCCAGCAGCACGCCCCGGTGCTCTAGGGCGTCCAGCTGCCGCTCGATAGCATCCACTTCCCCATGGATATCCTCCTCGGGGATGTATCGGTCAGCCTGGACCTGCAAGAGACACCTGGTCACACGGCCCAACCCCCAATGCCCTCCCACAGCACAGGAGAGGCAGGGGGCGGTGCCACGGCACGGCACGCCCCCTGGTCAGACCGGCTTGGAAGAGGACTGGACCTGCAGGTACACCCAGGGCAGCCTAGCTCCCCGGCCCCCGTTCCAGAGGCATGGGAGGGGGGACGAGCGAGCCCTAGCCACACGAAGCTGAAGGACACTGGCCATGTGTAAGCAGAAGCCTATTCCAGGCACCTCCCCGGAAAACTGTTATTAGTAACCAACTGGACATATCCCCACTGCCCTTGGCTGGGACACCTGGTCTACCCTGGGCCCCTGGCTTCAAAGTCAACCCTCCAAGAGGGTGGCCAAGACCCTTTCTGCGACACCATCAGGCAGATACTCCCTACCCCCACCCGTCACAGAGCCCCAGGGGGAGTCTGTGGGGCCAGGCCCCGGGGGCTCCTGCCGCTACCTTGCGCTTGATGAGTGGGAAGCCATGTCCCGGGGCAGGCGGTCTTGCTGGCTTGGGGCCCTTGGCGGCCCTCCTTGTGCTTGGGGAGGCCGTGGGTGCTGCTTTCCGGTTGAAAGGGTTCTCCTTGCAGGAAGACTGAGGGTGGGGCGACAGGCCGAGGGTAAGTCTGGGGCGGGGGCTGTGAGGCCGCAACAGCACAGAGGGTCCGTCAGCACTCAGCCCCCGACACCCTCGGCCATTCAGTGGACATTTCCGGAACCAGATGGGCGCTGGGTTAATGGGTTAACCCACCCTGCGAGGTTGGGTTGTAAAGCCCTCGTGCGTGCGGATGAGAGGACAACGTCACTCACTTCCCAAGGGTCCCAGCTGAGGGAGCAGCTGCTTCAGCACTAGGGGCCAGGATGTGACTGGGAGAGACATGACGGCCCTCCCTGCCTGGGGCAGACCCCAAGCTCTGTGGAGTCTGCCCCTGTGCCTCTGGGCAGACTCAGTGGCCCCTGCTGGGCACAATAGGGCACTGCTTGCCACACAGACAACAGGCAGGGCGAGCCTGCTCACCTTGGCTGCCCCCACAGGGAAGGGTGGCCTGCAGGCTGGTAGCTGCCCTGGGCCTTCTGAAGCAGGGGAGAAGTGCAGGTGCCCAAGTGCAGGTGCCCAGCAACCCCCTCCTGGCCCTCTGCCCCACGATGTAGGGTGGGGGTAGGGTGGGCAGGGGAGGTGCCTTGGGATTGGTCTCTGCCTCTCCATGTCCATCTGTGGAGGGGTCTACTAGAGCTAAAGAGCTGATCCCTGAGCTGGCAGCACTATGGTTTCCTGCCTTCGGTTGGCCATGGCCCCCTGCTTCCAACCACGAGGCCCGCAGGCTCCCAGACAGGGAAGGGGCCAGGGAGCTAGCTGCACGTTGCAGGAGCAGCTGCAGAAGCCAAACCAACCCCTCCCCCCACCACCACGGGGCCAGGTCTCCTCACTCTCCCCGGGGGACATCTCAAGGACACGCAACAGGGTGGCAGAGGCAGAATCAACCCACAAGAGGCTGAGAGGCCTGGGGCCAGGGAGGGAGGACACACTTGGTGTCCGGCTCACAGTAGGGGCTGGACCAACAGTGCCAGGCTACAAGAACAATGCCACACACCCACTGTGAGCTCCCGCAGCCCACTGCCCAGAGGCCCGCCAGCCTTGGACCCCACCCAGGGTTGCTGAGTATAGGTAAAAGTGGACGGTCGGTCCCAATGGCACGGAGAGGGACAAAAGAGAAGCCCTTGCTGCCCCCTGGTTCTTGGTGTGTGGGAGCCCCTAAGACATAAGGCCGCATGGGTGGGCTCCGGCATAAGAAGCACTGTGAAGACGGAAGAGAACGGGGCGGCCGTCTGTTCTGTTGTCCATCGGGGTGCTCTGGGTCAGAACCAACGCGAAGGCCCCCGGTGGCAGCAGACACCAAGGCCAACGGCGTGACCTAGCTCACAGGACGCTGTTCTACATCCTACTCTGCGGAGGGGCAACTGCACGCACGGCCTTACAAGCTCATGCGCGGCCACCTGAGGGCCGACCCCTGGCCTCTCCCGTCCGTGATGAAACCAGAGGCACACAGAAACAGAGAGTCCAGTGGACGCATGGACCACGTGGACGTCACCACGCTGAGGCCAGAAGGAACTAGACGGTATCGGTGACCACTGCCCACTCTCGAAGAGGGGCCGAGTTCAAAGGTCCTGACAGGCTGGGAGGAAAATGAGGTGCAACATTCAAAACCGTAAGGGGGAGCCCAGGCTGCTCAGCCGCACAGAGTCAGAAGGAACCCCGGGGACTGTGGCCCTTGTCACCCTCCAGGGCTGGAGCTGAACTCCCCGGTGGCTCAACTGTGTGCAAGAACCTGTGGGAGGTGCATGCACTCCCTGGAAGAGCCAGCCACCTGCGGTCCCAGGGCAGCACTGCCCCAGGGCAGAGCTCAGAGGGTTAGATGGGGTGGGGGTGGAAAGGAAACACGGGGCAGTGGGCTGTGTGAGGCGAGGGGGGCGGCAGGAATCACAAGAAGGAGTTAAAGCACTAAAGAAAACTTAAAAAAGGGGCTTCCTTGGGTGGATCCGGCCAGGTCCCTCCTGCCTCAGCTCCCCGGCACTCAGAGCAGCAGGGCCTGGGGAGGCCTGGTGCCCGGGCCTGGGCAGGCACACACAACAGGCGCTTACTACAGGGGTCTCTCTAAGACCTCCTGCTGCCCGCCACCTCCCAGAGGCCTGGCTCCTCGGGGACAGAGCCAGCCCGGGCACACAGGAGCTGCTAGCTGACTGCCATCTGCCCTACTTTACAGGTCTCGGGAAAGCAAAATGACGCCAAGAGGAGTCAGCGTCTCCCCGTAGCCCCGACTCCGCTCTCTCCCTCGCTGCCGGTCGGGCAGAGGGGAAGGGAAGGCGGACGGGAAGAGGGTCAGATGGTAGAAGGGCCACTCACCTTGACCTGGAGCTGGGGGGACGAGGTTCTGGGGGTCAATGCAGGGCTCCGGTCCCCCACTAGCACAAGTGGGGTGGGGGCGGCTCCGGTGCAGGGCTTGGCTGCCTGGGCCCCGGGGCTGCCCCTAGTGTCGGTGGTGAGGCTGGGCCCAGCCTGGGGCGTCTGCTCTGCGCTGGGCTGCGCCAGCTCCCCCGAGGAAGACAGGGAGGAGTGGGCGGAGGGGCTGGCAGAGCTGCCAGGCGTGCTGGGCGCATGGACGGCGGGCTCCGAGGAGCTCTTGGGCACCAGGGGGGGCTCTGGAAGTTCCCCACCAGTGGTCTGGCTGGAACCCTCGGAGGTCAGGCTCTCCACGCTGAGGGCGGGCGACGGGGCGGAGGAGGGGGGCTCCGAGTGTGAGAGGCGGGAGGTGTGGACCACTGTGAGGCGGAGAGCAGGGGAACCAGGTGAGGGGGGGGGCCCAGTCAGAGCTTCCAGCCCCAGCTGACAAGCTCCCCACCTCACAGAGCAGCATGTGACCCCTTCTGTGTGCAGCTGGGGAAACGGAGGCTGGGAGAGCAGTGCGGGGCACGGCCATGGTCATCTCCTAGCTTCCCGCTCCCCCGGGGCTCTGCCTGCCACCACCAGTGCGTCTGTCATCCAGCACAACTGTCCCCTCCACTGGCCACAGCAGCCCGTCCAACCCCCACCCGGGGCAAGTGGGCTTCAAGAGGAAGCTGCTCAGTGGGAGCTGACCCCCGCATGGCGCGGGTGGGAAGTGGCCCCGGCAGTGTCAGCTAGGGCCAGGCACGCCATACACCACTTCACCCAGCAGCCTGAGAGGGAAGGGACACGCCCGCAAGACTGCATCTGGCCCTGACCTTGAGCCTGCCCACAACACTGCCCTCCAGGCGCAGAGAGCAGGTCCTGGGCTCCGGGCAGGGCCCCGGGCCAGTCACCAGAGTGCCTGCCTCCGGCCATCACTCCATTGTCTCGTGGGGGCAGGGGGCCAGAGGTGTCAGATTAGCCAGGGCCCCCCACCCCCATGGTAAGCAGTGCTCGGCCCAGGGGTTGGAGGGGACAGAGAGCCAAATACACCACAGCCTGGACCCAGGGCCCAAGCTGGGCAGAGAGAGACCCGGCCCACCATCTTATGGGGGTGGTGGGGCCCAGACATGGGTAGGAACAGTTCAGCACCAGCACCAGCTACAGCCAGGTCCGACTGAGCCCAGGGCAGCTGGCCACAGGGGTCAGAGCCCCTGAACAAGGGCAGCTAGAGCTCCTCCACGGGCGGTCCGGGAGCAGCACCTGAGTTAAGAATTCGGACTCTGGAGCCTGACCCTCTATGTGCCTCAGTTTCTTCACTTGAAAAACCGGCATGTCCCTCACAGGCCTGCGTTCCATGAAGGGGAGGCCTGGGGTGCTGTGAGACCACCCCCCTACCTGGCCCCAGGCCAACCCCACCACCCTGGGAGTTCTAATGTCACTCACCGAGCGGGGAGGTGCTGGGTGCTCGGGGGGCAAGGCGCTTCTTGGTCTTGGGGCTGTTGGTGGGGGTGATGCCGTACCAGGGGTGCAGGGATTTGGGCGTGGACTCCTTGTGGGCAGGGGCTGGGCTGGGTACAGCTGGGGGCTCCTGCTCCCCACCCTCCTCCTCTTCAAAGGGGTTGTAGGGCTTGGGCTCCAGACTCTGTGGGGCACCCTCCTCTGTGGCCCCATTCTCCACGCGCCGGCGGCTCGGGGGCTCGGGGCTGCTGCTCGGGGGCTGGGGAGCCGGCTTCTTCTTGGGCTCAGCCTGCACCAGAGTGATCCATGGGGGGTCCTTCCTGGGTGCTGGTGTCCTGGAAGGGGGTAGGAAGAGGCAGGGGCTGTGGTGGATGGAGGGCATCTCTGTGTCCAGTCCAGACGGCAGCCTCGTTGAGAAACAGCCCCCTTCCTGCTTTGCCCCCAGCCTTGTTTACCCCCAGTCTGGATCATCTGTAGCCACTGCCAATGCTGCCCCCCGCCTGGGGGGCACCCACCTGGGGCTGCACCACTTCTACCATGTGCGGCTGGGGGATGACTGGGCCTCGCTCCGCATGTTTCCCCTCCACTCCATGAGCCCAGGGCCAGCGCCGGGCACACAGTAGGAGCTGAATAGGCATCACCTCCTGCCACAGCAGTGGCCGCTCCCCAGCCCCGGGACCAGGTGAGAGGGCCAGAGACTGCTGCCCAGAGCTGTGCCCGTGCAGCGGGGCCCTGGGGGCTACAAGCTCACATAACAGCCAGGTGTTTCTGAGCTTTTCTATCCATCACTGTGGATCCTCACAACCTCAAAGCGGGCCCAGGTCTCCCATATAAGAAAAGACCCCCCAGGACCTGGACAGAGAAGATACAGGGCAGGTCCTTACCCGCCCTGTGGTCGCCAGGTGCAGGGACCTGGGGAGCAGCCGGGAAGCAGAGGTGTGGATCCCAGGGACCCTGAGGGAGGGGCAAGGGTGTGGCTCCCAACCCCAACCCCCGCCCAGCTTGGCCCTCGCTACCCACAGGAAGACAGGCCCGGGAGAGGGGTGTCCTGAGTGCCCATCAC
>NW_022103898.1:7933723-7947761 GCF_000313985.2 Echinops telfairi | reverse complement strand
CACACACACACACACACACACACACACACACACACACACACACACTCCCAAGTGGCCCCTTGGATCTCCAAACAGTTCTGGCTTCCCCGCAGGAGACAGAATCCACATCTGACTGAGACCCACGTCTGTGCCTGTCCCCGTGCCCGAGGCTGGCATCACCCTGAAGGCCAAGTCGGACTGAGTAGAACATGGCAGAGGGAATGTTGGGGGCAGGGTGGGGGGGGCGGGTTCTCCCCACAGCCTCCTCCAATGGAAATGGCTGGGCTGCACTAGCTCGTGTAAGGTCCTGTGCTGCGGGGCCACAGGGGGGTGGTTGACGGAGTAGTCCAGGGTCTCCAAGGCCCCAGGTCCCTCAAACAAGGGGCAGACTCTTCCTGCCCCCCAGGCCCGGCTCTCAGTGGAGGGCAAGCACATGGGCAGGGATGGGGGAGGGGGGGTGATGTGTGGTCTCAAGGACGCATGGGGACCCACAGGCACACACGAGAGTGTAAGCCTAGCACACACCCAGACACAAAAGAACGCGGCACCCCAGATTTGGGGCTTGCAACTGTTTTTGGTGAGTTGAGCCCCAGCCCCTAGAACAGGCGTGTAGGGCCACAGTCATACAGTGGGGCGGGCCTCCCCTCCGTGAGGGACTTCCGGTCCATGCAACCATCCGTCCATCTATCTGTCTGTCAGTGGAGGTGTGCATGCTGCTGTAAAGCGGATTGGGGTGGGGGCGGGGGGGCACGCCTCCCAGACTAAGAGACAAGGAAGAAAGGCCTGGCCACTGGAGACTAAAAATCTCGACCAATGAAAACCCATGGGCAACAGCAGCCCAACCCGTGACTGATCATGGGGCAGGTGTGGCAGGGGGCATCTCCTTCCATCATGCTCGGAGTGAGTCACGTGGGAAAGGGGCCAGGCTGATGGCGACTGACATCAGAGTGGCAGGGTGCAGACACGGTGCACGCACGTGGGTGCAAGCAGGCAGACCAGCGACAAACCAACTGCCAGGGGGCTGCGCGGGGCTCCTGCGTGTGTCAGAGTAGGGCTGAACGCCTCGGGTCGCCAATGGCTGACGCTTCACACACCGACAGCCAGGCCTTTCTTGCTGGGCACTTCTGGGTGGACACGAACCTCCAGTCGAAGGCACTGACCACTGGCACACACCCCCCACCAGGGGATAGAGAGTCACCTCAGCAGGGCGCTCTGGCGCATGGTCCCACAGGCACACTCCCACATCATACCCACCAGACGCTGCCCCCAAAGGGTGCCCCTCCCACCCCCACTGCTCACCGTTCACAAGGCCACCAGGCTCCACCAGGCTCTCATACTGCAAGCTGGACCGGGGCCGGGGCGTGGGCGGGGTCAGGGCTGTGCTCTCAGCCGCCTTCCTGGGGGCAGGCGTGGGGCGGCCAGCTGGAGGGCTGGCCAGCTCCTGGGGCTTGCTGGCAATGCAGGGCTTGGTGGGTATCTGGGGCTGGGCCTCAGTGCCACGGGCCTTGGGCTCATCAGCCTCAGTCGCTGACACCAAGGGAGGGCTGGGGTGGCCACCCTCCACACCGCTGGCTTCCTCTCCGAGCTGAGGCTGGAGCTGCTTTGGTGGCTCGAGGGGCCCAGGCTTGGCCCCCGACCGTGCCCCTGGGCCCAGCCTGGCACAGTGCTCCGTGCACACGAAGGTGCCTTCCTCGGGCCCGCTCTTGTAGGCCCCGGGGACCAGGGTGCTGGAACACTGCCGACACCTGTAGGGGAGACCAGACGCCCATGGGGGCTCAGCTTGGCCAGCCAATGACCACCCTACCACCACCAACCAAGTGACTCCTCCCCCTCCCGGCCTAACAGCCCGGGCTTCCCAGGGGAATGAATGACTGCTGACCACTACACTCGCACTGCAATGAGAGGACAGGACCCTGGCGTCAAGCCCTGCGGGTGCAGTGGTTACAATCGGGCTGCTCACCGCGAGGTCGGCAGTTCAAAACCACCAACTGCTCTGCAGGAGAAAGACGGGGCTTTCTACTCCCAGGGAGTTGACCGCCTCAGACACTCCCGGGCAGTTCTACCCTGTCCTACAGTATCGCGCTGCGCCGGCATCGGCTCGATGGCACAGAGCCTTTCTTGTTTTGTTTTGAACACTCGTACAACAATGAAACCGCAGGAAGCCGGCAGCAGGGACTGGGAAATATCTTCAGTTTCAATGACAAGGGGACCCTGCTGAGGGCCGCCCTGGGGAGCCCCCTCCGGGGCCATCACCTGCCACCCACGGTGACCCAGGAAGTCGGTTTCATTCCACCAACGGGTCATGTTGATTTTGTCTCGGCATGGGCGCCACCCAGGGGAGCCCACTGCGATCACGTCGGGTCCCACGGCTAACGACCGTATAGGACAGAGTAGAAGCAGTCCCTCGGGGTCCAGGGCTGTGCCTCGTCAATAAAGCGGGGCCAAGCAAGAGAGCCTAGCAGGAAGGAGTCTGTTAGGTGCTGGGCACACCATGGATGCTGAATTCCGGTGCCTGCCCAAGACAAGCCCCGGTCCATAGCCCCTCACCGGAAGCAGTGCCGGTGGTAGAGCTTGCCCTCGGCCAGGTACCGCTGCACCAGGTGGACGTGCTGCTGGCAGGCAGCACACGTGCTGCTGGGGGGGCGATGGGCGCCCTGCTCCGCCAGGCTGCCCGAGGAGTGCTCGCCATCCTACAGGAAAGGAGGGGACAAGGTCACCAGGCACCAGCTCAGAAACCCTGCTCCTTCTCCCTCCTGAGTGACACTGCCCAGGGGGGGCAGACCATCCCTTCTCCAGACTGGACTGGCCGCAAGTCCATGCTATTTATAAAGTGGTCCCCACCGGAACAAGCCAGTCCTGGCCCACTGCTCCCGGGAGAGACGCAGGGCCAGCTTCCTGCGAGCCTCTGGTCAGGACGCTTTTGTTAACCTGGTCGACACCTAACGTTGTTTGACGTGTGTTTCTGCTGAGCCCCCAAGCCCCATGTCCTGTTCATTCTGACCTAGAGCAGCCCTCTAGGGCAGAGTCCGAGTACCCCACAGGGTCTCTGTGGTAGTTAGGGTTATTGTGCCAATCCGGCCAACAGGAACATGTGGGGTTGATCAGGTCGCCGTTTGATTGGAGGGCAAAGAGATAAACGGCTCTGCAAAGCCCGCCCCCCTCTCTCTTGCTCTCTGGTGATTGGACTAGTGTGCTGCTGCTCTAGCTAGTTCTCTGCCTCAACCTGTGAGCTACACTACCTGTGGGCCAGGCCAACCCGTGGACTGTGTCGCTATGCCAGAGCTTGAGGCTCCGTCGCGACCTGCTTGGCCACGCTGCTGGTGCGTACATCGCTTGAGCTTGAGGCTGGTGGATCCTGTCGCCTTGCATTGCTTGTGTTCAATATCCCATCCAGACCTGCTTCGCTAAGCTCCCAAGCTACTCACTGTTGGTGACCCACCCTGCTGCTTGCTGCCTGTGGACACTCTGCCTGCCTTGCCTTAGGGAGGACTCCGCTGTCTGCTTCCTTGACCTTGGACCCAGCAGCCCATGAGAGTTGAAGGACTTCCAGCGTATTAACTGCTCCACAGACGTGAGTTGAACTGAACCCTCTGTACTGCTGTGTGGACGAATTAGCTGTTATGGTCCTTCTCGCTGTGTAAACCTATCCAAACCTATATATATAATCATAAGTGCCCTGGTTTTGATTCACGAGAACCCTGCTAACACAGTCCCGCAGACAGGTCTTTATGGGAACTGGTCATCGCAGTGTAGCTGCTGGCTTCGAACCACGGCCTTTTTGGCTCATCTCTCTCCTCCCTCACAGCTGCCTCCCTTGGGACACGAGGCCCCACGGCGGCTCTGAACGTGGCTTCCGGGCAACACTCCCCAGAGAAAGAATGGAACTGTGAGGAGACAGAATGGCCCTGGGATGAGAAGGCCGAGCAAGAGCGGCACTGTGCTCTCGCTGGACCCGCTCCTGCCCTCTGTGCCTGGCCGTGAGTGACCGCAAGTGCCCACAATGCTGAGTTCTGGGCTGCCGAGACGCCTCAGAGCCCTGGAGGGCAATGGCTGAGTGCTCAGCTGGTAGTGGAAAGGTCAGCGGTTCAGACCCACTAGAGGCTCCTGGGGGGTAAGGACCTGGCAACCTGCTCCCACAAAGGATTCAGCTGGCACACCAGTGGGGGCCGTGCCAGCCTGCCCAGGAGTCCAGGAGGGTTCCTGGAGTGGAAACAACTGCCCCTCACAGGATGCCGTCACCAGAGATGCTCTAGCAGCAGGTGGACCCATGCATTTCACCAGTGCGGGGGCGGGAGGCTGGCATCATCTCACTGAGAGGGAAATTGGGGCCGAGACAGGGAGGGGCTGGCTCAAGGTCACTCACTGAGCCGGGGCATTAACCCTTCATACCGACTTCTGGTTCCTGAGACTTCCCTGGGCTGCTCCTGCCCCTGCCCCAGGCCTTAGGGTTCAGGTGTGGACGGAGGGCCAGGGTCACCACCAGATGAGCCTCTGTTCCTCCTGTGCAGACCAGGGCTCTGGATGAGAACCCCCCTCCCCACCCAAAGCTGTTGACAGCTCTTCCAGGGACTGACAAGCCCACTGTGGCAGAGAGAGCTTGTGACTGTGCCCACCCCACCACCCCCTTCAGGGGTTGCTGGACCCTACCTCATCCTGGAGAAAGAAATGGGCTGCCTGACCTCTGACCCCCTCCCCGGGGTTCCCGAGTGCTCAAACCCCACGACAAGTCAAGGACAGGACAGAGCCTCTGGACATGTCAGGACTTCCCTCCCCACGAGACAGTCGCTGCCCCAGCAGCTGTCTACTAACCCCACCTCCACCCCCGCTCCGCTCCAGGTCTCTACCTGAGTGGAGTCTCCCGGTTCCACTGGGATGGCCGCTTCCGGAGGCGAGGGTGGCGGTGCCAAGTCCTTTCTGGGTGGTGACACTCCCGCTGCAAAGAGACGGGAAGGCGTCCTGAGGTCTCAGGTCGGGCGTGAGCAGTCAGCCCGGGGCTGGGACAGGAAGGCCGGGCGGCAGCACAGGTGGGAGAGCTCTGGCCTGGGCAGAGCAGGTGGTGACATCCCACTCGGAGGTGGGGGATTTGGAGAGAAGGAAGCATGCAGTGCCCACCGGGGGGTTCTGGAAAATGAGCTGCTTCCCTGGGGAGGTAAGGGGGGCCAGGAAACCCCAGAACCCGGATGCAGTCCCTAAGACCCTCCCCAGGAACAATGGTGCTGAGAATAGTGCCCCACCGCCGTCCCCTGCACCACCCGGTCCCTCTAGGGGGCCGGTCCTTTACAGAGCCACATTCAGACCCCTTCCCCTGGTCACAAACAGTGCCAAACTACAGGGCCCAGCCTGGACAATCAGCTCAGCAGGCACATACTAACAACAGAAGAGAGAGTGCCTGCCTGCCTGGCACCGGCGGCTTCCCGAGACGTGTGTCCGGTAAATGCGTGTGCGCGACCGCAGGTCCTGATGGGAATGTCTTTCGTCCTGGGCGCCACACGGGCAGAAACACTGCAACTCCAGCAGACATCAAGGCCAGGTGCCATCTCCCCGCTCCAGCTCCATCCTCGCCTTGTGTTGGTCCGCATGCCTTCCCAACTCCCGGCTGGCCTGGAACTCCCTTCCTCCCCAGACCTCCAACTGGCTTCTTCCTTTCACTCCGGCTCAGAGCCCCCTCCACCCCCACCCCCCCACGCACCTGAAGCAGCCACTTCCCCCCATGGCGTGTTCTGTCACTACCTTGTCTTCTTCATCGCCCACATCTGAAGTCAGGTCACTCTCTGATCTCCTCCCCTCTCCCCTCCCGCCCTGTCCACCGTCCACCACGTAAGCTCTATGAGGACAGGGGCCCAGTCTCCGGCCCCACTGCCTTCCTAGCATCTCACAAAGTGCAAGTGACGCAATCTCCCTAAAAACCCACTCACTGCCATCGAGTCGATCCCAACTCACAGGGACCCAGAGGACAGGGTAGAACTGCCCTGAGAGTAGTTGTGAGGCCGGAGAAAGCCTCATCTTTCTCCTGTGGGGCAACTGGTACTTTCAAACCCCAGACCTTGCAGTTAGCAGCCCAAAGCGTATCTCCCTGCTCCACCAAGGCTCCTTCGTGCACACAGTAGGAGCGCAGCAACCCCCGTTAAGGAGAGCACAAAGGGCCGGGCCGGAGGCTGCCTGGCTCTGCACTGGACAGGGATGGTCTGGTCCGGGGGCCGGCACACTTTTGACACGGAATAGCAATCCTGTCCCTCACAACCAGTCGGAAATTACTTGAGAGCCACACGTGTTTTTCTTTAACACCTATGTTTTTACCAACAAATGAAATCGCCCATCATCTGAACAGTATCTTTTCAATGAAACTAGGACAACACTGTTTCCACGTTTGTTCAGAGCCCTGATCTAGAGCCCGGGTTCCCAGAGTGGGTGACACTGCCCCCTGGGGGGAAGTGCTGGAACAACCGTGGGGGGGAGGGGTGCGTTACCCCCAAAAGCTGAACACCCACACTTCTGGAAGGTGGTCGAGAGACCAGAGCTTGATTCCCAGCCCAAGAAGTGACATGTACTTGTGAAATGAGGCCAATGAGACCCCAAGGGTCACAACCGCCCAATCGGTTGTCGGCACGGCACAAGGTTTCATTCCATTGTGCCAAGGGTGGGGGTGTGGGAGTGGAGGTCAGCTCAGGACAGCGGGGCAGGGGTGACTCCATCTAAGCAGGGCAAGGTGGGCAGGGGCAGCTCAGCCACTGTCTGCAGGCCGCCCCCGGGGGCCACTGGCCCAGCTGAACGCAGGGGTCACAACCCACTGCTGTGGAGTCAATTCTAACCCAGAGCAAGCTTCCAGGGCCGAGGAGGGCTTCCCAGGGGGTTTCCACGGCTGCACATCTTTATGGGAAAGGTCAGCCACACCTTTCTCCCGAGGAGCAGGGTGGATTCAACCACTGACTTCCTGGTGAGCAGCTGCCTGCATACCCTCTGCACCATGGGGGACCCACGCCTTCTAAGACACTCACATTAAAACACCCCAAACTCACTGCCAAGTTGATTCCAACTCACAGTGAGCCCACAGGACAGGGCAGAGCTGCCCCTGTGGGTTTCCAAGACTATAACTCTTTACAGGAGTAGAAAGCCCAGACTTTCTCCCAAGAAGTGGCCGGTGGGTTCGAATTGCTGACCTTAGAGTTAGCCACGCAACACGTAACCACTACGCCACCCAGAGCTGCTTTCAGGCCTGTGAAAATCCAGGCTGATCAAAGTCACCCCTCCACTCGCTCCAAAGTATTCGGAAGGGCCGTGTGTGCACGTGTGCACATTTCCTCCTGGGGGGACACAGCATGCAGCTTCCTTTGGTCACGCAATGACGGCTGCATGTAGAGGCCAAGGTGGTGGAACAGCACGGACTGCACATTCATAATCTGGAGCCCTTGCAGGGCAAGGGGGTGCCCACCAGCATGGGTCTCACCCAGCATGGGTCAACTGGAAAGGTGGCCCAGCAAAGAAGAGCTTAGAAGAGAGTGCCTGGGCGTGGCCACCTGAAGCCCCTAAGGCAGGAAGGTGGGAATGTGGGTCCAAATAAGAAAAGCTAAGTCCAAGGGCACGTGGAAGGAGCCCTGGTGGCATCGTGGCTCGGAGCTGGGTTGCTTTGCTAACCACAAGGTCAGCAGTTCGAAACCACCCGCTGCTCCAAGGGAGAATGATGAGGCTTCCTACAGTTCTCCCCCGACTCCGCTCAGAGTGCGTGTTATCTTGAGATAATTGGAATCACTCATGCTTCTTCCTTTCCCTGTTCTACACCCTGGATGTCCTGAGTAGGAATCAAAAACATCGGGGAGGGAGGGGGAAAAACGAGGAGCTGATTCCAAGGGCTCAAGCAGAAAGCAAATATTCTGACAATGATGATGGCAACAGATGTACAAATGTGCTTGACGCAATGGATGGATGTCTGGATTGTGATAAGCATTGTACGAGCCCCCAATAAAATGATTTTTTTTAATGATAAAAATGATTTTAAAAACATAAACACTGATTTTCATACATTTCATACATTTTCGTTTCATCTTGTGTTTTAGAGTCAGGTCAGCTGGGACAGAACACAGCCAGGAAACCGAGCTGAGAAGTGGGGAGGGGGCAGTGAGGCTACCCCATCTCCAGCACCTGTGGGCAGCAGAGATGGGCCAGGGCAGGACACCAGATTCTCCTACAAGCTGCTCAGCCTTTCTACTCTGTAACCTTGGGCCCCTTGCTTCCCCTCTCTGCAAATCCAGAGGCCCGGCTGCCCCCAGGTGCCGGGATCTGTGGGCCCCAGGCAGGAGGCTGGGCTCTAGCTCAGGGCTCAGACTCAATGGTTACATCCGAGGAAGCCTGTCTAGCAGGGTCACTTCCCCCTGGGAGAAAAAAACACCAGGGAAGTGTCTGCAAACGGGAAGTGAGGGATGCGAACTCCGAGGCTGCAGATGAACCAACCTGGTTGGTCCCCTCCAACAAGACCCGGTTCCTCTGCTGCCTGAAGTGGCCTCATTTCGACCGCAGTGAGAATGTGCCTCACCAAACCCCGGCCCCGCGCAGTCTCTCCCAGAAGCCAGTGGGCCACGGCAGGCTTCCAGCTGTGCCACCCTCCCCACTCTCCTGTGCCAAACCAGCCCACCATCCCGAGCAGGGCCTCAGTGTGGCTTCCGGTCTCTGGCCTGCAGCCCCCAGAAGGGTCTGAGCACCCTGAGTCCCACCCAGGGTCTACCCCAGCACCCCGCGCAAGGTCGGCCGGCATGCATTGATGTCGGAATTGGTGAGTGAGTGAGTGAGTGAGTGAGTGAGTGAGTGAATGAATGTCTGGGGGCTGCATCCCCAGCAATTTTCTCAGGGCTCAAACCTCGCAGCGGCGCCCCAGCCCCCACCCCCACCCCACCCGAGGGCTGGACCCTGGCTCACCGTGGCCAGGGCCGGAGAAGTGGTTGTAATACTGAGACACGTAGGTCATGATGCTGAGGCAGTCTGGGACGCTCATGGAGACCATGTCAGTGGGGTCCAGGAGGGCGGGGATCCCCAGCTCCCTCTCCGCCACCTCAAAGGCCTGGAGGGAGGAGGGGGGAAGAGGCGGTATGAGTGGGCGACTGCCCAGCCGAAGACCACCCGGGGCCAGGGGTAGGGCGGCTATGGCTCCCTCAATGCCAATGAGGAATACATGGTGGCCTGGGAAGAGACAGCCTGGTGCTCAAGGTGTGGGGAGGGGGCAACAGTGACTCTGTGGGGTGCAGGCAGGGCAGCTCCTAGGGGTACTGGATCCCAGAGCCCCTGCCTTAGCTCCTGCCCTGCAAGACCCTACCCAAACACACACCACGCACGCACGCACCGCCGCCGCCACCCTCCACCCCCTCGGGGCTTCAAGGGACTCACCAAGCGGTTATTCTCAAAAACATTGTCCTTAGAGAGTGACTGGAAATCTCTGCGGAGGCAAGGAGAAGAGGGGGGTCAGTAAGAGGCCGGAGAGCAGGGCATGGGCCAGCGCTGGGGGACCCAAGACCCAGGAACAGGGGCTGGGGCTGCGCTGGGGGGGTCTGCAGTAGCCTGTGGGGGCGGGGAGGGGTCTGTGGGGGCAGAGGAGGAGACTAAGGTAACTGCCTCTGGGGCCTCCTGCTGGCCCCTGAGCTCCTGGTCCCTGGAGGTGTGCAAGCTCAGGGGCGGGGCTCAAACTTAAACAGCCCTTAGTCTGGAAGGGTCTAGAGCCCTGGACTCTGGGTCAGCAGCCAGCCCTGAACTGTGCCCCTGGACTCATCCGTCCCCATGATAAGAGAGCAGCATCCAGCTGTCCCCGAGGCAGGCACTGCCTGGCACTGGCTTCTTCTCGCACAATCGTCACTGTCAGGGCAGCTCGACAGGCTAGTATCCTCCCCAAGGGGCAGGTGAAGCCACTGAGGGAAGCCAGCTGGCCCTTCCACGGAGGACACTGCCGGAGGAGGTGCATCAATGCCCGCCCAGGAGCGCCTGACCCGAGATGAGTAAGAGACTGCTTTCCATGGGCCGGCCGGCCCAGAAAAGAAGAACAAGTTTGAACCAGCCTGGGAATCAGACATCGTCCCGAGCTGCTGGCACTGAGCAGTTGCCCCCACCCCCACCCCACTCCCGTGACATCTTCCCGTGGGGGGAGCAGGAAGGGGCTCCTGGTTTCTAAGCCGAGACAGGTGAGAGGCAGCGGGGCTGAGAAACAGGGGCCCCTGGGGACGACACGGCTGTTACCTTCATTTGGGCCCCCTCCTGCCTCCCAGCAGCCTCCAAGCAGCCTTGCCTTTTAGGGCTAAAATGACAGCACAGGACGGAAGGCCCCGAACAGGGCCAGCCAGTTCTTCAGGGTCGGAGTGAGGCCCAGGCTGGTGTGACCCGGAGCCTCCTTTCCCATCTACATACTAGAAAGGCACGGGCGATCCCACCCCACCCCACCTGGGCTGGTGGTGAGGACAGAGTTTGGCCTCACAGACAGGAACAGGAGCAGGGGACCCTTTACCTCCCACAACCGTGGCCCAGACAAAGACAGCCTTGGGAGCCCAGAGGGAGTCCGGCACCTCAAGGTTGAGGTTGGGGGGGGTCTGGGAGCCAGAAGAGGCCTCTGTGTGAGGGTCAGCCCCCTCTTTGCCACACCTAGCCCAGTCCCTTCCTTCCCCACAGCTGCTCCCAAATCCCCCACCATACGGCCTGGCCAACCGGAGCTTGGCCTTGGCTCTTAGCAACTGACTCCAGACACCCCACTTCCCCAACACCCCCAGCTGGCTTTCTGTTTTACTCTCAGCCCCGCCTCTTCCCTCTGTCCCCCACACTGTCCTGGGGAAGGAGGTGCTGTGCAGAGGCCTCAGGGGAGGCCTCCGGGGCCCAGGGGACGAGGTTGAAGGTGCCGCTACACCACTGCCTCACAGTGCCACCTTCCCTAAGGGGCTCCACCAGTAGGGCCCTGCTCCTCATCAGGGAGGTGGGAGTGAGGAGGAGGGTGGGAACACGCCAGCCCAGCCCTCGACCATGCCAGTTCCGAGCACAAATGAGACAGATCCACCCGCCTCCCCAGCACTTCTTGCTCCAGCCAAGGGCTCAGTTAACACTGCGTTGCTAACTGCATGGTCACAGGTTCAAGGCCAGCGGCGGCTCTGGGTGAGCAAGGTTTGGTGCCCCATACCTGCACAGTTCTTGGTACCAGTGAACTCCAACCAAACCCACTGCCGTCAAGACGGTTCCGACCCACACCAGCCCTGCGCACAACAGAACAAAACACCGCTGGTCCTGCACCAACGAGCCCACTCTTTCAGCCATGGTGTCAATCATCTCGTGGAGGGGCTGCCTCTCTCTGCAGCAGCGGTTCTCAACCTGTGGGTCGTGACCCCTTTGGGGGTCGAACGACCCTTTCACAGGGGCCACCCGATTCGTCACAGTAGCAAAATGACAGTGATGAAGTAGCAATGAAAATAATGTTATGGTTGGGGGGTCCCCACCACATGAGGAGCTGTATGAAAGGGTCGCGGCATGAGGAAGGTGGAGAACCACTGCCTCTTCCAGAGTTTCTCAGTCTGTAAATCTTTACAGCAGCGGACCGCCTCATCTTTCTCCTGCGGAGCGGCTAGTGGGTTTGAACCGCCAACCATGCAATTAGCATCCCAGTTTACCCCCGTAGTGCCACCGGGGTACCCTTGGGCACTCCATAAATGCTTGCGGAATGAATAAATGTTGAAAGCCACTGGTTTCCCTACAATTCTTCTTTACTAACTCCAATTATTTACCAAGAATTTCCAAAGTGGGGGTGCGGGGTGTTCCCTTTGGCTCTGGGGGAGATGAAGGGCGCCCAGACATCCCCTTATGGGAGCTGAAAGAGCAGAGTCCTGGGTGGCCACACGGTTAACATACCTGCTCAGCTGCTCCCTCAGAAGAAAGGCCTGGTAGCCTGTTCCTCTAGATCAGCCACTCAATACCTTACGGACAGTTCTGCCCTGACACCCTTGGGGGGCTCAAGGGTGCTAACTGATGCCACGGCAGCTGGCACTGGGCAAGATCATGCACAGGAAAACCTGGAAGAGGGGGAGGCGTGGGCCAGCCCCTCACCCCCACAGTGGGGCGCTCCCCAACAGAGGCCTGGGGTAACAGTGGGTTCGAGTGGCAGGCCCACACTCTACTCCAGATGGTTTGTGCCCTCTCTCTCTGCTCCCCAGGCTCTCGCTGGCAGGCAGGGCCTCTCCTGCCTGTCCATAAGGCCTTCGCTGGGCCTCGGTTTCTCTCAGCACAATGAGCTGGCTGCCCAGCCCCGAGTCTGGCTCTCTTCCACGTGCCAGGACCACCCTCTGGCCACGTTGCTCCTGGACTTAAGCCCACAAGCCTCCCAAGGAATCTGGCCCAGCTACCCCCCTGACCCTCTGTGCCAGGCACAGTAATGGGGTCCCTCCAGTGACACCGCCACACCACTGCCCAGGTGGCCCCTCCCTCCAGGACCCCTTGGATTCCCTGGCCACTGCTGCGGGCCTGCAGCTGCAGGGCTCCCCAGGAGCCTTCCCCGCCTGGGCTTCTGTCCACACGGACTTGCTTCCCAGGGGTGGGGCCGGGAAGACTGTGTGGGTGCTGTCTGTGTTCCACTGGCTCAGCACCCAGCGGGGTGTAGTAACACTATAAAGAGTTGTGGAGTAGATGAAGCTTCAGAAGTCCCCCCCACCCCCTCCCTAACAGCAACGGACTGAACTGAGGGCTCATAGAACTCCCAGCATCCTCTCCCCTCTGTGAGGTGGGTTTTATGATCACCAACCCCCACCTTCGCAGAGGAGGAAACGGATGTCTGGAGGGACCCATGGATTTACCAAGGTCACACGCCTGAGATGGGCAATGGCTGGACATCAACCAGGTGATGCCAACAGGCTCAGGTACATGCAAGGGCTCACCTTGACACCCAAGACCCTACACACGTTGGCCCCTGCCTCACTGTCTGCCCACAGTCAAACCAAAGATCCCTTAAGCCCTCCACTTCAATTCAACCCACTGACCCTATCCGGGCACCCTTCACCCCCATCTTTCGGGGCCTAACTGCCCCATGCCCTCCTCACCTCCACCTACCCCACTAGACTGAAGACTCCTCCTCACTTAGTTCGATTCTGTACTTGCACCAAAAGCCCTCTCTTTGAGGTCCGACACTGCCACCCACAACCACCCACAGCACCTGTAGAGCAAGCAGCAGGATCCACAAGTGCAGCAGCGCCACCCAATCGTTGAGGTAACCCGGCCCTCAGGGGTTACAGGGAGGGCAGGCACGGGTGGAGCCCTGAGCCCTGGCAGGCCCAGGGGGCCCTGGGAAAGGCACTCCTGGCATGGGGTTGTTGGTTTGGGAGACAGAGGCCCAGGACGCTTGCCCCAGTTTGTGGTGGTCCGAATGGCAGGTACTGGACACATATTCAGTCTTATAAACAGATGAAGGAGAGGATGGGTGTCCCGAGACCAATGTCCCAGGTCCCCTGCCTGAACCCTGAGGAGAAAGGGGCTGATGTCCAGCCTGGCGCAGCTGACTGGGGCCTGCTATAAGGCCCTCCGCCCCATTGCTCTTTCTGGTCCCATCAGGCTCCTGAGAAGGGTTGGGGACACCCACCAGGGGAGGGAGGCAGAGAGGGATCTCCGGAAAACTGCGTCCCTGTGCAAACATCTGACCACCACCTTCTAGACACCTTGGCTCTAGCTAGCATCGATTCAAATGCACAAAGCAACTTTGTTAATCTTTAACCTAGCACACCCCACACTCCGTTACTGATTGCCAGACTGATTCCCACTCCTGGCCCTCCTACAGGACCAAGCAGAACTGCCCCCTGCGGGTCTCCAGGTCTGCTTCCTCCTTCTCCCGCCGCCCACCTTGCTCCTGGCAGGGGAGTGCCCTAACCACTGTGCCACCAGGGCCCAGGAAACACAGGACTGCAGCCCACGAAATCCACAGCTGCCAGCCCGGCTGCCGTCCTGATGACAACTGGTCTATGCGGGGCTTGGAGTCATTGTTCTCCATGTCCTAGCTGGCGAGATGACACGGTGACCCACTGCCACGGACTCGCACCCCACAGGGTGGAGGGGCGACAGGACCGCC
>NW_022103898.1:7930603-7932523 GCF_000313985.2 Echinops telfairi | reverse complement strand
CCCTCCGGGCGCCGACCCCCACAATGGGCGGGCCACCCATGGCCCCTCCCTCCCGCGGGCGCTCGGCTCCCCTCTTCCCTACCGCGGTCCCCTGAAACCCCCTTCTCTCTAGAGAACTCAGGGACAGCCCCTGCGGTCCCCTCACCCACCGCACACACACGAGCCCCGCCCCGCAGGACTTCCTCCACCGCCACCCCATGCCCACGTGGCCCTCTCCGCTGGCAGAGGTGGCCCTGACCCTCCTGGGACCATCCTGCCCTCAGCCCACTGTGTGACCGACCTCGAATTGATTCGGATCCTGACGCCCAATGGGGCCGCGTGGAAGGCTGTCAGTTTCTCTGCCTCGGAGCCACTGGTGAGTTAGAACCTCTGACCTTGGGTCAGGAATGCCCTCGCGTGGATCCCCATGCATGGGGCCACGTGAGACTGCCCCCTAGGCTTGCCAAGGCCGTCATTCCTTATAGATGCCTACTGCCCGTCTCCCTCCTGCAGAGCAGCAGTGTGCAGGGTGGGGCACTTTAACCATGCACCCCAGGGCTCCCTCTGGCCTCTCAAACCCACTGCCCTTGAGTCCATGGTCATTCGTATCAGGGCAGAATAGAACTGCCCCTGAGACTGTAATCCATTCTTTTCTTTTTTTTTGTTTTTTAAATCATTTTATTGGGGGCTCATACAGCTCTTTTCAAAATACGTCCATCCATTGTGTCAAGCACATCTATCTGTACATTTGCTGCCATCATCATTTTCAAACATTTTCTTTCCACGTGGGCGCTTGGTGACTGCAACTCGTTCTGGGGCAGAAAGCCTCATCTTTCTCCCCTGGAGCATGCTGCTGGTTTCCAACCACTGACCTTGTGGTTGGCCACCCAACAGGCCACTAGAGCTCCTGCAAATTCTCCCTTCAGACTTCCCACCACCCCAAGGCCTGCAGCTTTGGGAAGGCGTTTTCCCTCACCTCAGGCAATTCCCCGCTGGAGATCCCCCCCCATCCCCAACTAGGGGCCCCAGTTGGCCTCACCACTCCCAAACACCCATCTTCCACAGCCAGCAGCCCACCCGGCCCCAACACTATTCCCTTGGTCCTCTCTGAAGTTTTGGGCAAGCGCGTGACCGTTCTACAGAGCTGGACGACGAGCCAGCCCTTCAGAAATCTCACGCCCTAGGTGGTCTCAGGAACTTTCCCACCCACAGCTGGCCCCTGGGTCCCCTTTGGCCCTGATTAGAATGGGGGTAGGCTTGGCTTCCCTAGACCTGCCGGAAGCCAACCCCAGCCTTGGGAGAGGGGTCATGAGGCCTTTCCCACCTGGCCTGGGAACCTCCCTAGCCTCTTTTCCCACCCCCACCCCCACCCCTGCCCTTTGCTTGACCAGCCCCCACCCCCACCCCACCCCCTCCTGCAGGGCCTCTCCTGTCTTTCCCACAGATGAATCAGCCTTCCACTCACTGCCAAGGCCTTGGGTGACATCACTCTGACCAACACAGTAGTTAGTTGGGGTGGGTTTGTGAGCCCCATTCCCCAAGGGAAGAAACAGGGGACCAACACAGTAGTTAGTTGGGGTGGGTTTGTGAGCCCCATTCCCCAAGGGAAGAAACAGGGTCTTAGTCACCCTGGTCACCGCTCAGCTCTCAGAGGTGTGGGGAGCCAGAGTGGGGGGGGTGTCTCTAACTCAGCCTCACTCAGGCACGAATCCTGGCCTCCCCACTCACTCAGCCCTATGCTCCTGGGCCTCCCTGAACTTCAGTTTCTAAGACATGACAAAATAATAATAATTTATAAATTATTAAGGGTTCGTGAGCGAGGTGGGGGCGGAGAAGGAGGGGGAAATGAGCTGATACCAAGGGCTCAAGTAGAAAGAAAATGTTTTGAGATGATGATGGCAACAAATGTACAAGTGTGCTTGACACAATGGATGGATGCAT
>NW_022103898.1:7927931-7929304 GCF_000313985.2 Echinops telfairi | reverse complement strand
CCAAAGTACAATTATGCCCAAGGTGTGGTGACCCCCAGTGTGTCAACCTGGACCAGCTTCATGCCCCCGTGCGGATCTCAGGATGGAAGACCACCCTCTTGGCCTAGAACATGAACTCTAACGCCATCTAGGAGGGGCCAGATCTGGCCAACCCTTTAGGCCACTTACCAGCCTGAGCTGTGAGGCCGTTCATTGTGCCAACCTGGCCAATAAACACATGTGGGTTAATTGAAGGGCGGAGGGATAATGGCTCGGTGAGCCTCGCCTTTCTAGTTCTCGGGTCTTGCTTTGTGATGGTCGGACCAGGGTGCAGCTGCCTTAGCCAGTTTCCTGCTTCAACTGGCCAGTCTCACTTCCTGCAAGACATCCCTGAGGAGAAGCCACTTGGACTTACCCCGATGCAGCCCTGGGTGCTGGAGCACCCGTGTGGAGATCCCTGCCAGCGCTGAGATGCTTACACGCTCACTGATTCGGCTTTCCTCCTGCAGTCGTAGTCATAGTGTGTGTTTTCTGAGATGGAGGAGGACTTTGTGGATTGGTGTCAGACGTATGGGTTAATGTTGGACTGGTGGGCTTGGGCAGCACTGGGTTGGGATGTTTTCTTGATGTGCACTTAACCTTTATATAAAACTCTCTCTCATACATGCGTTTCTCTGAATTTGTTTCTCTAAAGTACCCAGACTAACATAAGCTGCCACCTCCTATCTTGGCTCTTGGGAAAAAGTCATTTGAGGAACTCAGGGTTCCAGGGCCTGTGTTCAGTATCCCGAGACCTTAGCCTCTGGAGACCATCATTAAAATCCCAGTCAATTTATCCCCCTGCCTCACAATCGAGTGGGCTCCCTTCAGGACCTGAAGATAGCTCCAATTTTGACCTTGATTCAGGTGGCATAATACTAGCTTACCTGCCCACCCTCCAGGCCTCTGTTACCCCATCAGTGGGCTTTATAAAGGCATTACTTAAGTCAGCTCTTGGCTCCACATGTTGGGGGTAAGAATTTCCAGATCCACAGCACCGTGACCGCAGGCAGACAGCTCACCCCTCTGAACGTCCACTTCCTCCCTATAAAGTGGAGATAATCATCTGCCCTGGATCTAAGATTGTTGTGCAGACTGCAGATCCAGGTGGAAGGTGGGTCTTGGTTGACAGGTGAGGACAGAAGCCACAGACAAGCAGGCGGGCCAGACCACTTGGCCCAAATGATGTCATAATTTCAGGATTGGGACTGAAGGGTTGAGCCCCCGATTTGGCGGTTTTCTGTTTTCTTCTTAAACTGTCAATTAAGAAGTGAATACACTCTCCTTAGGAAATTTTTAAAAATAAAGCCAAGTGCTCTGTTGAACTGTTTCCATCAATCCTAGTTCTTTTCTTT
>NW_022103898.1:7925706-7927378 GCF_000313985.2 Echinops telfairi | reverse complement strand
TGGTAAAGAGGCAGCGGATCCACAATGATGCCTAGAAGCAGCAATCAGGAAATCAAAAGACCAGTTGTAGTAGGTAACTCCACTGCACAAGACCTCTTTCAAATGTTAAAAAGCAAGGGTGTTACCTTGAGGACTAGGGTGTGCTTAATTCAAGGCATGTTGTTTTCCATGGCCTCATCTGCACCTGAAAGCTGGACGTTTAATGAAGCAGAGCCACGGATGCATTGCATTGCGGTGCTGGAGAAGGACATCTAAAAGGACAAAGTCTGCAGGAAGTAGGGCCAGAGGACTCCCTAAAGGCCAGGAATGGTGAGGCTTCGTTTTCCATACTTTGGACAGGTTGTCTGGAGAAACCAGTCACTGGAGAAGGGCATGAGGTCGGACACAATAGGGCAGCGAAGACTTGCAACAAGGTGGATTGAGACGGGGAGGGTGGGGCTAGAAAGGCTGATACCAAGGGCTCAGGCAGAAAGAAAAGGATGTTTTGAAAACGATGATGGCAACCTATGTACAAGTGTGTTTGATCCCATTGCTGTATGGATTGTGATGAGAGCTGTGAGAGCCCCCGGTACAATGATTCATTAATAAATAACTAATAAAGACGATTGACAAGGTGGCTGCAGTAATGGGCTCAAACTTGACCGTTGTGAGGACGGCACAGATCTGGGCGTTGCTTCACTCTGTTGGGCATGGGGTCGCTGTGGCATGGAACCGACTCAGTGGCACCCACAACCACCCACACATCCACGTGTAACAAAGTATCAGTATAATAGAGTGGGGCTGGCTGAGACCCAAGATGTAGACACGGATCTGGGGACTTTTAGACCACGAAGCTGGCTTTGCTGTCTGCCGTCACTGTAGTGTCTTCAAGCAGAGCTACAGTGTTTAATGTTTAATGAAAAGAGGTTTGGGGCAGATGGACGGTAGGGGGGACAAGCGTGGACACAGAAGCAGCACTGTGGAAGACACTGTAGTCAGGGCAAGAGGTGGTAGAGACCTGAGCCTGGGTAGGGCAGTGGACATTGTGGGGACATGCGAGGGGGAGTCAACAGGACTTGCTGATGGGTGGAAGACGGGCATGAAGCAGGAGTTGAGGATGGCCCCCAGGCTTTGGGTTCCTGCAGCTGGGCGCGTGAACAAGCCGTTGGGTGAGACAGAACAGGGTCAAGGCTCAGACGTGCAGGGTGGAGAAATGCTTCCTCTCTGCGTGGCTGACTCAGGTGTGAAAAAGGCAGCCGCGCCTCAACGTTGCTCGTGGTGCCTGGCGTTGACGCCTTTAACATAAATGACAAGTGGGGTCCCACAGAGCCTGGTGGCACCTCGCTGCTGCTAGGCATAAGCAAAGCGTCTTTTATCACGAGTGGTCCTCTGCTCCCTAAACGCACCCCCATGCCTTCTCCTCGGCCACCGCTCCCAGAGCATGCTGAATGGAAAGGAGAGAGATGGCATGCTAGGTAGAGCCGGAATCCGTTCTGATCCATTTTGAGGGAAATCACTCCCATTTCTGTGCTCTCATGCGATCAATGGGACTTAAACCACCAGTAGGGCCACAGCCGCCAGCACCCAGCCGTGGGGCAGGATCCAGCAGGCCAGCGCTGGCTGGTGAGGAAGAAGGAAGCCAGGGAGCGGGCGAGTCCGGAGGAGACTTCTGAGCAGTCTGGGGTCAGGCCAC
>NW_022103898.1:7915701-7924504 GCF_000313985.2 Echinops telfairi | reverse complement strand
TGCGAGTGTAGAAATGAGGCCAGACCCACCAGGTCCTCAGTTTACCACGGCTGACCTCCCAGGGTCGCAGCCCCAGGGGTCACCACCAGGACTCCTCAGAGGAGGAAAGAGGCCAATCATGAGAATGGGTGGAATCACTGAGCGGTGGACGACATGAAGGAAGGACCAGGACCCCCCATCTCTACATTCCAACCCCCGGAAAAGGCCACCATGCCTGGAAGAAGGTGGACTGGTACAACGCGGGCCTCAAATGTACCACCCATGAAGGAGGCAGGCCCAGGCAAGTGTGTCAGTCTCCTGGGGGCCTCCTCGGCGCCCCGGAAGGGCATCCTCACCAGTTTCCGGTTGTTCCCACATGTTCCCATCTCCAGGTAAAGATCAGAAAATGAAAGGAGACCGGGTTCAGAGCCTGAGGGGGGCGCGGGAGAAAAGGGCACCCTGTTGTCTGGCAGTATCCCAGCCACACAATGCCCTTTGTCTCCGTCTGCCCAGCTCTGTATCTGCGTGGAGGCCTGTGGGCCACTGCTGGCAGAAGTGCCAGGTCCTGGAGGTGTAGGGTGGGCGGGCATGCATACGTTCCTTGTTGGGGGGGGATATGTTTGAATGGTCGCATTTCACCAGTCACCCGCTTTCTCTGCACCCACTTGCTGGATGCACCTGGACAAGGATGCCACCCTTCGAGTGTCCGTGTCAACATCCACAAACATGGAGTGATCCAGGACCGTGCCCAGGAGCTACAGGCTCTGACATACTGGCCTGTACCAGGGACCAGAAGGCCATGCCCTGGGCAGAATCTGCTTGTGCATCATAGGAGCTTGAAGAAACTGGTGACAGGCCAGCCAGGCTGCAGAAAGCCACAGGGCTGGTATGACAAGTCTTGTAGCAACACGTCGTCCTCAAGAGACAGCAAGCTAGCCCACTGCAGAAGAGCAGGCCGAGGAGGGCCCCATTTGGGTGAAACAAAAGTGTACTAAGATGGTGTAAGATAGGGCAAGATAATATATAAGGGTTCCTGGGGGGCAGGGTGAGGAAAGGGGAGCTGATATCAACATGTTCAAGAAGAAAAAAAGTGTTTTGAAACTTATGGTGACAAATTGTACAATTATGCTTGATCTAATTGGATTATGGATTGTTATATCTGTAAGTGCTCCCAATAAAATGATTTTTTTAAAAGTACAGTCAACCAGGGAGCAATCTAGCACTGATGAAATACACACTATTCCTCTGGATCCTTGAGGCTTCCTCACCCCCCACTATCATGAGCCCAGTCCTGCCTCTCATTGAGGGCTAGACTGGAGCATGTACACAGGTACAGATAAGAGATAAGAAGAATTCACGACGTAGAATCCAGGAACCAGAATGGGAGTAGCGATACCAGGAGGGTAGGGGGAAGGTGGAGAAAGAAGGGGAGGAAAGGAACTGATCACAATGATTGATACATAAACACACACACACACACACACACACACCCAGCAGGGGGACAAACTACAGAAACAGTGGAAGGAAGACAGCTGTCAGTGTAAAATATGAAAATTATAATTTATCAAGGGGTCACGAGGGCGAGGGGGTAGGGAGGGAAAAAAGAGGAGCTGTGTATTAGTCTGGGTACTTTGGAGAAACAAATCCACAGCAACTCATGTATAAGAGAGAGTTTTATGCAAAGAAAATGTGCATCACGAAAACATCCCAACCCAATGCTGCCCAAGCCCACAAGTCCAACATTAACTCATTCACCCAACACCCACCAGTCCACAAAGTCCTCCACCTCACAAAACAGAGGCAATGATGCCGACTGCAGGAGGAAAGCTGAGTCCGTGAACGTGTAAGCATCTCAGCACTGGCAGGGGTCTCCACACGGCTGCTCCAGCACCCAGGGCTGCATCGGGATAGATCCATGCGGCTTCTCCTTGGGGATGTCTTGTAGGAAGTCAATCTTGCAAGCTGAAGCAGGGAACTGCTAAGGCAGCTGCACCCATACAACCATCACAAAACGAGACCCGAGAACTAGAAAGGCGAGGCTTCACCACCCATTTATCCCTCCGCCTTTCAACTAGCCCCACATGTGATGATCAGCCAGGCTGGCACAATTAACTAACTCAAGCTGAGACTAAGGGCTCAAATAGAAAGTGTTTAGAAAATAATGGTGGCAACGTATGTACAAATATGCTTGATATAACTGATGTATGGATTGTTAAAGCTGTAAGAGCCCCCAGTAAAATGATCTTTCAATTAAAAAATGTACTAAGCAGATTGCGTGCATTTCTGTGCCTAAATGCTAAGGCAGCCCTGCAAGCCGACCTGCAGCAGATGTTGCTGGATGGTGCTGCACAAAGTGCGCTGTTTCACACAGATTGCAGCTTTGTGGCAACTGCTTTGGCCAGGTGGATGGATCAACCCCATTTTTCCCAATAGTGTGTACTCACATTGTAGCTCTGTGTCACCTGCCACCTTTCAGTCATTTCTGCAGCATTTCAAGCCTTCTCACGATGCTCAAGCTCAGAAAATAACCCTTCTAAGCTCCCTGACATCAAGGCGACTCTGGCTCCCAGCGGCCCTACAGGACAGAGTAGAACTGCCCCTGTGGGTTCTGGAGACTAAATCTTCACAGGCTCAGCCAGCCTTGTCTCTTTCCTGGCTTGAGCCCTGACCCTGTGATTAGCAGCTCAGAGCCAAGCCCCTTATGGCAACTTTGATAGACTCTGGTATTACGGAAACGTAACTTTTATGTGCCCTGGAAATTGATCAGAAAGCATGCGACTCACTTTCCTGCGATACTGGTCTGGAACGGAACATCACTGAGGTCTGCCTGCCCGCATGCGGCATTTTAAATGCCAGCAAGGAAGAATGCTCACCCCAAAGCTTGACATAGGGGTGGCCCTGCTGCACAAGGGGAAAGTTAAACTTTATAACAAGTTGCAAGTATAACTTTTTTGAGTAAAACATACCACAGCATTACCAAGAGGAGCCACGGGGGCCCAGGGGTTACCTGCTGGGGGCTGCTAACTGGAAGGCCAGCAGTTCCAATCCACCAGCTGCTCCAGGGGAGAAATACAAGGCTTCCCACTCCTGTGGAGAGCAGAGTGACTACGGTGCCCCTGACCAAGGCCGCGGTGTATCAGTCGCCTCACACGTATGAAAATGGACTACGGACCGATGGAGGATTGCTGCGTTTGAATGGTGTGCTGGAGAAGACTCTTGGAAGTACAGCAGGCCGCTCAAAGGATCCCCAGTTCTTGGGAGAACTGCGGTCAGTATTCCTTAGAGCAAAAGAGGGTGAGACTGGGTCTTCCACACCTTGGACGTGTGGTCAGGAAAGCCAGTCCCTGGAGGAGGACATTATGTTAGCTAAAGTGGCGGGGCAGCGAGGGAGAGACCATGAAGGAGGTACAGACTGACCGTGGCTGTAACGGGCTCAAGCCTGGGGACAGCTGTCAGGTGGTGGAGGACTGGGCAGTGGTTTGTCCTGTTGGGCACAAGGTCGCCGCTATGGGTCGGGGCTGACTCCATGGCGCCTGACAACAGTACGTTACAGAGTCCCATGGGGTCAGCTCTCCACTGCCCCACAGGGTCCGCGCGCGTCAGACTCTGCTCGATGGCAGTTTGGTTTTGCACCGCATTGCCAGGGCATTCTCTCTTCTAAAGCGTACGCGCATGCGTGCGTAGGGCTCCGTGGTTTTGAGTGTATTTATGGAGTTGTAACTTTGTCACTATTATCTAACCTGAGACTCTTTGCATCACCCCAAAAGAAACTGCACATCCTTTAGCATCTCTCTCCCCTCCCCTCCTCTGTCTCTACAGAGGTGCCCACCCAGGACAGACCAGATGCATAGAATCACCACCTGTGGCCTGTGGAGATTGGCACCTTTCACTTAGAATAACAAACACGGAGTTGCCCTTGAGTCCCGCCTCACGGGGAAACGGGGACCTGTTTCAGCATTGGCTCTGCCCCACAGGGTTTCCCATGGCTGTGGGAGCCGACGGCCCGGCCTTTCTTTAGAGCCACCCCTCCCAAAAAAAACCCACTGCCGTCTAGTCGATTCTGACTCATGGCAACCCTTTATAGGGTTTCCACGGCTTTGTCCATCTTTATGGGAACAGCCAGCCTCGTGCTTCTTCCTCAGAGCAGCTGTGAGGTTTGAACTGCTGACCTTGCGGTTAGCAGTCTAACGCTTTCCATGACAGCACCACCAGGCTATGTGCACACCCAGGGAGTTTACACCACACACAATTCAGTAAAGTCCAGCAAGGCTGTGTGGACCCCCACCTCGCCCCCCATAGTTCAGACTTCTGGGGATCACAGCACTTGTGGTCTCTGAGCCCTTGGGTCGTGTTTTCTAAGCATCAATCAACTTCCGGGACCCTGCTAGATGGGGGCCGGTTTGGTGGCTCTGACCACTGTGTGGCTACCCACCCAGCCCCTTGGCTCGGGGCAGCTCCCCAGGGGGCAGCTGGGCAGGACTGTGGACAATGGGAACACTGTGAGGCCGGAGAGGCTGGTGGGAGTGGCAGCTGCTTCACCTCTGTCCTCCATGGGCTCTGAGCTGGCTAAGCCAGGATGGGGCCCTGGGCTCTGGAGGGCTGCTGCGATGGGGCCTAGGGCCCTGGAATCCCAGCTATGCCTGAGGCCGGGCTGCTGTTCCAAGCCTCAGCCTCCACGGATTCCCCCTTCCCCCACATGCACACATTCTAGACAATTCTCAGAGGACGGGGCACTGGGTTTGCATCCTTACCCCACGGCAGAGTGCACTGCCAGCTAACTCCTCCAGAGCAGGCAGGCGGGGAGCCATCTGTTCACCAGGAGAGCATTTTCTGAGGTACGCTCCTGGGCACCACCAAACCCTAACAGAAGGCGGAAGCACCCCCCACCCTCACCTGCGCCCCATCCCCGGTGCCTTGGAAGAAAGTCCTGGGAACCTAATGACAAGTCACCCTGCTGAGACCCTGTGGAAACATGTGGGGCCGCCAGGAGACAGAATCAATGTAAGGCACCCAAAGTTTTGGGTTTTTTTTTCCTGAGCTGGGGTTTCATCATCCCACTTAATGACAGGGACATTGAGGATCTGAGAGGTAACAGTGTGGCGGAGGCCACAGAGCTGCCACATGGGCCCACAGGACTCCACCTGGCTTAAACACCACCCCTGCCCGACTTCCTCACTCACTCACTCAGGGTCCTGTTACAGGGTTGGAGTCAAAAGGTGCACCTGGCCCACCCCTGCCCATTCACTCACTCACTCAACCTCGCTGTGAGCCAGGTAGCAGAGCCTTGCCAAGGGCCACGCCCCACAGCCCCCAGAGGCCCTGAAATGCTGAGGGCCACCCTCGGACAGGAAGGCACTCAGGTCCAGCGGCTGGGAGGCCAGGCTTGAGCAGGGAATTTTCCACCTCACTCCTGACAGCAATAAATATTTGCTTCGGGCTCCTTCCAGGAGGCTGGCGGGGGTGGGCCCTGGTGTGGTGCGATCCCAGGTCCTGGGGTTGGACTCCGCTGCTCCAGGATTTCTTCACAGGAGGACTGGGCAGACAGGTGCCATGGGACAGACTACCAGGCCTGGCTTGGATTTGTTTCTCCAAACTGCCCGTTTAGAGGTGACTGAGGGCAAGTGTTAGATTGTTCCCTGCAATATCTGCGGTTCAAATCCCCCAGCCTCTCTAGAGAGAAAGATGAGGCTGTCTGCCCCCTCAGGATTGACAAGTGATGATGGCAGAGGGTTTTGGGGGGTGGGGGTGGGGTTTACAGTGGATCACATGGGGGTCCAGAGTCCTCCCAACTGCAGCCGAGGTAGACCAGCTCTGCTGGCCTGAGGCAGGCAGAGGGGGAAATGGATTCTGAGCCTTTGGACACAGGAAGGCTTCTCCTCTGGGGAAGAGCGACAGGCAGGAGAATAGTTATCAGGGTCTCTCCACCTGACTTGCCCACCCACCCCCACCCCCAGCCTGGAGCAGGACAGCTCTCCCCTCAGGGGCAGACAGCTCTGGCCAAGGCTTTTTTCCCCAGACAGAACAGAGTTACAAATCTTCATCTCAGCCCCAGGGGGCATGTCAGCTCAGCAGGGAGGGCGCAGGCACCCCCAGCTGCAGCATGCTAATGGCTTGATGCACTGATACATGCAAGGGCCCAGGGAGACTGCTGGGGGGATGCCAGCGCCCCAAGTGCCTGGAACACCCTTTCTAGTTTGTAAGTGACATCACCCTCTTCCAGTCCCTGGCCAAGATCAGAGAAGGAGGCCCACCCTCCCAGGTGCCCCCTACACACACATAGGGAAAGTGAGAGTGTGAGGGTGAAGGTGGGAGGGAGGGAGCCTGACCTTGACCAAGCAACTCTATCAGGGCAGGGTGGGGCCAGAAATGAGGGAAAAGCAGGTTTTCCAGCTGCAGGTTGGACAGGAATGTGGAGGGGCAGGTACAGGGGCAACCTGTGGCTGCCCCAAAGCCCCTCCTTCTGGGACCAGCAGGTAAGAACTGGTCAGGGGCCCATCCCCTGGCTCCAGTCAGCCTCTTCCTGAGACCTCCCCATGCTGAGCTGCCCAGCTGCTGCACTGGAGGACCCAGTGCCCTGTGTGGGGCAGGCTTGAAGGTCATTTCCCCAAGGCTGGCCTGGGCCTACACAGGGCAGCTTTGCAAATAACACACCACGTCATTCACCTGGTGCACACAGGACACTGGCCCCAGGGGGATTGGCTGTGCTGTAAAAATAAGAGATTAAAAATAAACCTATAGCCATGGAGTCAAATCAAAGAGATTTTGACTCACCTGGCAGGGCTGTGTAGACTGTTTCTGAGGCATCAGTCTGTAGCAGAACCCACAGCCTCCCCTTTCTCCCACGGAGCAGCTGGTGGGTTTCAACTGCTGACCTTGCACTTAGCAGCCTAACGAGGAAGCCCCTCCTCCACCGGGGCTCCTTCCACGCCAGGAGCTCCATCACTTATCCATTCTATGCCTCCACTCTCCACAAAATCCGTCAGTCCTTATTCATAAACCCGTTGCCCTGGAAGGGCCTCTGACTGACGGTGACCCCAGCAGGACTGCACGGGTGTCCAGGCTGGTCTGGGACAGGTCGCCATTCTCTCTCCAGAGGCACCTTGGGCCGACTTAACCCTGCACACACACCCCCCACCCCCACAGCAGCCGAGTGTCAGCCACATCCACTCCGCAGGGACTCCCATCCATTCCTCCTTGTTTCATTGGTCCTCAGTCCCATTCACGTCACACATCCGTCCTTCAACAAATCCTCTGTACCCCAGGGCCACCGCCCCACTTTTCCAGTGTTCTCAGGGCTCCTGGGGATGTGCTCCATGGCAGCAGGTCTATTGATGAGGCAGCCATGGGGAGTCACCCACATGCGAGGCGCGACTGGGAAGAGCGCTCACACCCGTCAGGCCTGCGTGGGAGGCTGCTTCTAAGGTGGGGTTTGAAGACTGGCGTTCCAGCGCCAGCTCTTCCCTCTGTCTCCATTCAGCGGTTCTCAATCTGGGGTTCGCGACCCCCTTGGGGGGTCGAACGACCTCTTCACAGGGGTCACCCGATGCATAACAGTAGCAAAATTACAGTGATGAAGTAGCAACGAAATAACTTTATGGTTGGGGGGTCACCACAGGAAGAACTGTAGAAAGGGATGTGGCATTGGGAAGGTGGAGAACCACTGGTGGAAAAGGTCCTTAGCTAAGTCTCTGCAGACTAGCCCCCGGAGTCGTTCTCCAACCACTGGCACGCCTGATCCACATGGCCCCCTGTTCCCCTAGCACAGCTCAGCTGATGGCTGGGCTGCTCACCCAGCTGCAAAAGCCAGAGTACTTTTACACAATCTCCCCACACCCCCATGATTGGTGAAGCACCTGTCATATCCATACAGGGCGATGTTGGCCCATGGAGGGTTAGGGAGAAGGGGAAGGGGGCCCCAGTTGGAGTTACAGGCCTGCTAGGAGCCCCAGCCCCACCACGGAGGTGCCTCTAGCCTTTGTGCAATCTGCTTGTGAGAGCCCTGGTGAAGCTGAACCTGCTAGCCACTCTGCAGGAGAAAGATGAGGCTACCTGTCTGCACCTGCAAGGATTCAGGCTACAGGGTCGCTAAGAGTCAGCATAAGCTCGGTGGCTGGGTTTGATGTTTGTGGGGTTTCTTGGCAGGGGCAGGCACCTAACTGCTTCCCTTGACTCACCCAACAGCGTGGCGGCCCTGAGTCAGATGCTGTTTTACTGATGAAGGCAGACAGTGAGGAGCTAGGTCACTTGGTGCACGAGAGCCAGGCCTCAGTCCCAGGTCTGAACAAGTCAGGCCCACCCGTTTGGCTCTGCTGCCTGCCCCCTGCTGGGAAGCAGCCCCACCCAGCTCTCCAGATGATACAACCTTTGTTCCCTGGCCACCTGGCAGGATCACTAACCTGCTCCTTCCATGCTGGGCAAGCTGAACTCAAACCCCCCCCCCCCCAGACAATGGCAACTGCCCAATGGCTGGCATTCCTCAGCGGTGCCAGGCTGAGGTTAGCTGTGCCTGCCCCTCTCTCCCAGGCTGCTTGCTGCCCAGCACTGTCCCTGGACCTAGCCCAAGACACTGGGAACTGGGCCCAGGTGTGGCCTTGCTCACACTGGATCTGTGTGTCCTTGGCAGTCTCCCAGGGAGGTCCCACACCACATACCACACTTTGACCTGGCTTCTTCAGGATGGACAAAGGCAACTAGAGTAAGCCCTAGGTGTCTGATCTTGGATTCAAGGCACATTAACCTTGAACCCCACTGTCATACCTAAGGGCAAATGGTGGCTACTGCGTGCCAGTGGGTGTTGGTCTCGGCCAGAGTGGGCTGTGAAATC
>NW_022103898.1:7877036-7915247 GCF_000313985.2 Echinops telfairi | reverse complement strand
TATACATTTCTCCCTCCCGCTAGGCGAGCGTCAAGCAACCCTGAGTGAGTGCACCCAGTGGCGTTGCCTGGGAGGGTTCTCTCTGGTCACAGTGAAACTTTTCATAAAGGCTGTTTCGCTCGATCTGTTTCTTGTGATGGCCAATTTAAGAAAACAAGTGTGGCTGTGATATTTTGTTACCTGCTCAGGAAAAATGCCACAGAAACTGTTGTGATGTTGATCACACCTTACAAGGACAGCGCTACAGGGAAACCTCAAGTGTTCAGTGGTTTTTCTCATTTCAAAAAAGGTGACATGTCAATTAATAACAAACCTCATTCTGGATGTCCATCAACTTCCCCAACAGACGAAAATGTCAACTCTGTACTGCATTTGGAGTTCGTTCCACCAGGTCAGACTGCTAATCAACTTTCTATTTAGAGGTTCTGAAAAATAGTGTAACAGTGTGCGACAAAAAAGGCCTGATTTGTGGCAGACAGGGGGACTGTTTTTGCCATGACAACGCAGCCATCTCAGTGCACAAGTTTTTGGCAAAAAACAGCATGCCTCTCTTGCCCCACACACCTGGCTTCACTCCTGACCTCACTCCCTGTGGCTTCTTGTTTCCTCGAATGAAGAGGGACATGAAAGGACAGCGATTTGATAATATCGGAGAATAAAAACCAAGGGAGGTGCTATCAGCCATCCAAACAGATGAGTTTGAAAAATGTTTCTAAGAATGGAATCACAGGTTTGACACATGTATTAAGTGTAATGGAGAGTACTTTGAAGTTGGTAATGTTGTTTGGTCAAAACATTTAAATACATAGCGTTGGGGGGTGCATTTTTTGGAGGGGTCCCCCTCACCGTTCATCATCTAGCAGCTCTAGATGGCTCCAGCATCCCTGGGGGACAGTAGCCCCACGTTAGGAAACCCACGCTATTCTTTCGGACTCAGTCCAGCACACTCTGTTGCTGGGACGTGATGTGAGTGGCAGAAGGGAAGCCTGGTGGATCCAAGGCGGAAAGGAGCGGGTGAAGACAGAGGGCATGTGTGGGCTGACTGCACCCACCACGTGCTGCTCTGGGGCTGTGCGCAGAGCTGTAGGGCAGCATTCCAAGCAGAGTACGGGCTTTCAAACGGGACTGACCTGGTTTCTCATCCTGGCTTAGCTGTGGGAACTTGGACAAGTTCCTAAACCATTCAGAATCCCAGTCCTCACCACCTGCTCCCATCCAGCGGGCTGACTCATGGCACCCTGTGAGTTGGACGAGAAGCGCGCATAGGGTTTTCTGAAGCTCTCGTCGCCCCTCCCCATACAGGTGGGGTTGACTAGGGTACAGATTACAACTCTGGAGCAGTCAGACACAGTGCTTCTGCCGCCTCACCTTGCCAAACGCAGACCGCCGGGCCAGCCCCGCAGCCGGCACTCAGCCGAACTGCACAGAACGGACGGACATCAAGGTGCCCCAATCCTAAGTGTCAGGGAGGAATGAGGGAGGCACCTCTGACCTTGTCATCTCCCAGGAAGTCTGGCTCCACGGAAGGAGCCCAGCTTCCAGGTGATGTGACGTGCTCCCGGAGCTTCCTGCGCAAGCACTATACTGGCTCCCACGCCTGGCCCCTCCTGTACGGGATGGGATGGGTGGCACCAGGTACGCAGGAAGCCCGAGACAAGAGCCCTGAACAGGCCCAGAGGACAGCCCCCACCTGGGCCAGGGACCTGCCTACCGGCCTACAATACCAGGTTCTGACTCACTTCATCGGCACGGGAGGAGACCCACTGCCATTTCCAGACTCGGCTGACAGCCTGATCAGAGACGTCACAGAGCAAAGAGTGATGCAATGCAGCCTGGGTCCAGCCCGCCCCTTTCCCTCTGCTCAAGCGCTCGTACCCAGAAACCTGGAGGGACGGCCGCACAGGGGAGAGGGCCCAGCTCATGGCCCCCACAGGCAGCTGGGTCTCTTCAGAGCTACTGGGGCTGTCTTCATGGACCACCCATTGCTGCGAAGCTGAAGGTAATGATTTCTCAGGTAAAACACCGTGTTCGGGAAATGAAGGCCTTGCCACCCTGCCACCTTGACCTCAGGTCAGTGATTAAGTCACTCCAAGCCCCACTTCCGCAGCCACCAACCAGGGCGCCGAGCTGACCTATCGGCAACGTACTGGGGCCTGCGAGAGAGGGGTGCCAGTTCCAGGAACAGCTGCTTGTGGCTGCGAGGGCAGGTAAGGGGCAGCCCACTAGCTCCCATGCCTTCTCCAGGAGCTGTCTGATCTGTGCCATTAGACGGGGGCCAGGCCCTCAGGGGTACAGCAGGCCCTGGGTCTCCAGGGGCAGGTGTGGCCCCTAAGATGTGCACAGAAGGCCCTGCAACGGCAGAGACATGGGGACACTGCTTAGGGTGGGGCAGCAGGGAGGAGCCGGGACACTGGCACGCTTGCTGGGGCAGCAGCAGTGCAGGAAGGAACAGGACCATCATGGGAGCAGCACTCAGTGGCAGACTGAACAAGAGAACATGGCGGTATGGGGCAGCACCGCAGCTTCCCTATTGCCCTGTGACCTTGATCAAGTCACCCCATCCCCACAGGAACACAGAAAGAGCCAGGGTTAAGACCAGATGGCCACCCCTTGGCCCAGAGCTCCTGGCAGGAGAGGTTCAGCACCATTCCTTCCCCACTGACATGCCCTCGGATGATGCAAGGCAGGCGGAGTCACACTGGCTCCTGGGGCGGCCCAGGGAGTGGCATCTTGACGAAGGTTCTGGAACAATCACACCTGTCTGCTGCTGCTGGTGCCCCAGGAGCTCGCCCACACCTGGGAGAACTCTGCAGTGGGCCCCCTCCAGACTCCCCAGCAATGAGACAGCAGAGCTGGTTCAATAAAAGAAATCCTTTACTGAGAGCAACTGACACCACATCTCAGTCTGCAATGACAATGAATCCCAGCTCGGCTGATGGCTGTCGGGGAGGAGCTGTCCGAGACCCCACACCAGTGACCTGCCCGTGTCCTCACTCAAGGCCTCTGTCCCATCTTTTTCAGGGTGCGATTGAGCTAGGAGAGGGAGAAAGCCAGGTCAGCGATGCGGTTGTCCCAGGTCCCTCCCCACAGGTGCGCAGACACAGGGAAGGAGCCTCGGGATCGGGACATTGCCCTGTCATGCTTTGAGCCTCACCCACTTCAGGCACATTGCTCTTCGGCCCTGTCTCCCATCACCCGGCCCACATTGTTTTCCAGGACAGGTGTCTCTGGTTCGAGAACAGCTCACCAAAGGTTAGGGGGCAACCCTGGAGAGCAAGTGGGGTAGGGGGCGGGGGAGCCTGGGACAGGGGGCACTGCACAGCAGCGCCCTCTGCTGGAGGACCCAGAGTGCCAGGCTGCAGTGGCTCCGTGAAGGAGCCCCACACCCAGAGCTCCACCTCTCCCAGGGTGAGATTGGGGGGCAGGGGGCCCACCAAGTCTGCTCAAAGGGACTCCGTGTCCTCCTGCAGGCCTGGCCAAATCTGTCTGAGATAGAGCGCAGCTGCCAAAAGGGGAGTGGAGGCAGACATGAATCCACCCATATTAGGAAACACCAGGCGGGGATCTTGGAAAGAGATACTCCAGAGACAGCTGACTCAGCAGCGGGCCCAGCCCCTCGCCCCGCACCCCAAGGCTTTCTTGAAACCGGAATTGAGAAGGAAGAAATCTTACAAGTCCCATCCACCCCAGTTCCAAACCCTCTCACCTCCTCGAATTTATGAATCTGCCTGATGAAGAAATCCCCATAGCGCCTGGCCACCTTGGTGTCTGCGATGTGGATCATGTCCTGTGGGGAGCAAGCGGGGTCAGAGAGCAGGGAGGACCTGGCCCACTGCCAAGCCTGCGCACGCTTTCCAGAGGGAAGGGCCCCAAGGAAACCCACCAACAGCCCATCTCATTGTTCTAAGCATGATTTAAAGTCACAACATAGAAGTGTGACTTCTATGTTGAGGAGGCCACCTTTGCGTTTTCTCCCTGTTGATGTGCTTTTATTGTCTAGTCTTTAAAAAACAAGCGTGAGATGTGACAGTGGAGTGAGGTACCATATGCAGTTGACAGGTTTACAGGCGAGGCCAGTCTTTACATCCTGCGCTCAAAGGGCTCCTGGAGACAAGCTAGATTAAAGCTCAAGAACTTTCTGAACTTCTTGGATAGGATCCTCTCAAGTCGAGGAGTAAAAGAAAACCGGGGAGAACCCACATACGTAGCCAAAAATGTAGCACATTTTGCCAAAATTAAACTTGAACCAGTAATATAGAACCAATCAAATATAAAACATGCAATTAACATTTTTGGATGGATGTGACCCAACTGCATACAATCAACAAATGAGCATGAATCACGGCTCTCGAGCAGCGGCAGTGGGAAACGAGCAATTCTTCCCTGGTGCTGCTCCTTATCCTGCTCAGCTGAGGCTAGCTTCAAAGCCTCACTAATTTGATCAGAAAACGACCTCACAGCAAAAGTTTATTTGTAACAACCAAACATTAATTCCTAGGAGTCTTCTGTGAAAAGCAACCAGTGCTGGGACTAGCTTCCATGGCAAAACTAGGTCCTAACCAGAAAGGCTTTTTACAAACGGCCTTCTTGTTCTCGAGAACCAGGGTTGCACAGGTTCACTGAACCACCACCGGGCAGAAGAGGGCTGCTGCGAGTCATGCGGCCCCACCAGGCACCGAGCCGGGCTCCTGAAGAGGCTAGCGAAGCGATGGGCTAGACACGACAGCGTGGTCTCATTGTTCTGAGCATGATTTAAAGCGGCATTGAAACATGTCTGCCCACGTTTGGTGAGTCTATTTGTAGCAGGCTGAGCGTTCACAACCCCCTGCACCGTGAAGTTCAGCAGTGCCTCGCCCAGGACGCAAAGACATGCATCCACACGGAAACTTGCACACGGCACTATTCCTGAAAGCATGCCAATGTCCTTCCACCGAAGGATGAAAGAAGCACGGTCCACGCGCACACTGGAGGATTACTCAGCGAGGTGGAAGGACACACGGACACGTGGTACGACAACATGGCATGCTCCCTGAAAGCAGCCAACCACGAGTCCACTGAGTGCAAACTTCCAGAAGAAACAGACCCACGGAGACAGGAAGTAGACCAGTGGTTCCCAGGGGAGGTGCAGCGCCTGTGCGACTGCTAACGAGGGTTGGGAAGGTTCTGGAATGAGCTAGCAGAGTTGGCTACACAATGCTGCTACTATATACCACTCACCCTCAACTGCACACCTCACGGGAATCGGTCTTCAAAGCAGGAAGGCTTTCTGCCCCAAGGGCATTTTTTTTTCTTTCTTCCCCTCCCCACCCCAAAGCCATTTGCTGACCCTAGAAAACTTCGGCTGAGAGGACCTTCCTTGTTTAAACTGACGCCCTACCCAAACGGTAAGCCAGAAGTAAGCGGCCCACCCTCTCCCCACGCTAAGCAGAGGCTGCCAAGCGGGAGGAGGGAGCTAGCGACAGCACCCCCATCACATGTTCCGGCCACAAGCTGACTTAGCAGCCCAGGCCTGTGGCAGGTGACGCGGCGGCCTAGAGGCTGAGAGCTGTTTCCGGCAGGCCTGGATGAAGGTTACTGCTACCTCACGGAGGCAAAAGCCATGCTTCTCCACGGAGGACTGAACAGTTACCATGGCATCAAAGGATGCCAACCAATGGGGTTTTAAAGCCAATGAACCACAGGCAATAAAAAACGACTGAGCACAAAAGAAAACCCGGCACCATGTGTTAAAAACAGTAACAGAAAGTAAGAAACAAGTCCTAAAGAGAAGAATTCAGGGATAGCGATTCATCACAGGACATTTTCCAGGAGGCAAGAAGACAGTACACATGGCCGAACTGAGGAGACACGAGGCACAGAAGAGTAAGGTCCACCATCCGTGAATTCCCATAATCCAGTGCCAGGACGGGAGAACGCAGCAGGAGTTCTACCAAAAGGGCGATGGGCAGAATACCCTAGGACAGATGAAACCCACCAAAGTTTTCAGGCCACAGGTCTGCGTGCGTGCGTGCATGTGCGAGTGTGCACGTGTGCGTACAAGAACAGGAGGTGAAGTTGGGGGGGGGAGGGGGGCAGAATGTTCCAATAAAGAGAACAATTCCAAAAGTTGAGGTTCTGAACTTAAAAAATAAAGAAAGCAGACCAACAACGAAGTCCTTTCCAAAGCCTCCCTGGGATATTAAACGTCCACAGCTTGAACAGAGAAAACAAAACCCCCTTGTCCCTCAGCCTGTGTGTCCTTTCCAGAAAGAATTCCCTGCAAACACGACTGTGCAAATACATTCCACATGGCAAGAGAACGAGGCCACCACATTCTGGTTTCCCCGGGCAGCATGGCGGCCTGTGAGGATTACATTTCTACATACTGCCGTTTGTTAGGGGCGGAAACACTGTGGGGACCACAAGCGACCACGGCCACTGGAAAAATGGCGCCGGCCGACTTGCTTGAGCAAGCAGGGTTACCACAACCCTTCAATTCGTTAAAGATGCAGCCTCTGCGAAGACCAAACACAGAGCATGGCTGTACTTACAAAGGCCAAGCCCCAAGCCGACCACTGACAGCCACTCTATAAAAAGCCTCACGCGGCCTTTCCACAAGAGGCAGAGCCAAGCGACACACGGTCCGTCCACAGGAGGGGCACCGAGCAGCAGGCAGAAAGGAACTGGCACCCACGCGACACAGGGTGGCCTCTCCCTCAGACCTAGGTGGGGGAGCAAAAGCGGCCAGACACGAAGGCTCCGGCCTGTGCCACTCCAAAACGCTTGTGGGAAACCGCCCCCCATCTTTCCACTCCATCTCGCATGCACTTTCTGAAGACAAGTCGTCACCTTACAAATAGCACTCGGGCTGAGGGCTGCAGGTGGGCGAGGGGACAAAGGGGTACGGCATCCCAGGGCTGGGCCTCGGTCACATGGGTGTGGGTGCAGTTTATGACAAACAAACACGCCGACAACGTTTGTGCGTGAAAAAGAGCTCTCCTCAAGAAGACTTGGGAGGGGGAAGCCTCGCACGCTGACCCTTTCCATAGCTGCTCTGGGTGGAAAAGACCCCAGAAAGCGCTCCCTCCCAGTCCTACCCCACCAGGCCCTGAGGAGGATCTGTAAAGTGCAGCGAGGGAGGGGAGGAGCGTACTCACAACGGCCTGTTCGGGTCCCTCCACCCGAGGAGAAGGTACTCCCTGCCTCCACCGGGCCCCTCGCACCCCCAGCAGGAACCCCCCACCTCTCACCACGCGACCCTCCTCGGTCTCCCCAGAGGAGGCGCTGAGGGTGCAGCCTGCTCTCGGGCCCAGTCACTGAGCCAGGCTGTGTAAAAGAGCGGGGCCAGGCCTCCCCGTGGAAGCCAACAGATCAACCAGGCGGGGGCAGACTGGTAGGCTGGTGTGGAACCCAGCTGTGTTTTGCGTTAGGTTTCAATCTTATTCATTTTCCCCTCGACTGCTTAAGAAGGGCAAGAGGTTTCACAACACAGACAAGGGCACTGTCACCCTGTACCCCAGCCTAGCTGGTGGGTCGGCCTCCTTAGAACACCCGGACCTGCCTTCTCATCAGGGCAATATGGCCGCCCCCTTCCTGACACACAAACGGCTCACTGCTGCTAAGGGCCCTGGCTATAGCGGTCCCCTCTGCCTGAACGCTCTCAACACCCCACCCCCGGCCAAACACCATCTTTGAACATGGGGCACCCTATTTACCACCGCTAGTTTGTCTGTGCCCAACCACCGCCCCCACCCACACTGGACAAACATCTAGCCCGAGTAACGTTCATCTCTCCTGTCTACTTTCCTCACTAGTGTGTGAGCAAGGCATGAGCGGGACACACACACACACACACACACTACGGCCCACAGGCGGGGAGAGCCTGCCCGCAGAGAGGTGCCCGCCGGGTGGCAGCGTACCTTATCGATGTAGAAGTCCACCTCGGAGGCGGACTGGAACTCGCCGTCCAGTGCGGAGATGCCGCTGGTCCACACCAGGTTCTTCATCTTGTGCTTGAAGACCAGCAGCTGGATGCGGAACTCCTGCTCCGTGAGGTCCAGGAAGCCGGCCAGCTTGGCCACGGGCATGGTGGTGTAGAGCTTGAGGAAGCTGCGGATGGTGGAGAGCTGGGCCTGCTGCTGCACCTCGTCCGAGAACACCTTCAGCTGCTGCAAGAAGGGCTCCTTGTGGTAGTTAGGGTGCACGTTGTCGTAGTTGGGCACCACGGGCGACAGGAACTTGGGGCAGGAGTAGCTGAAGAGCTCCTCGTAGACCTGCGGGTCGCCCTTCTGCATGCGCAGCATCTTGTCCCCGTACTTCTCGCGCAGCTGCAGGTGGACGCTCTCGTCGATGCGCATGGGGTACATGGTGAGGGCGATGGCCAGCAGCGCGTGCATCTGCTCATTCTGCTTGTTGATCTGCCGGGGCGACAGGGGTGTGCGCCACGTGACCTGGCCCTGCTGAGGTCAGCCCTCCCTCTTCTCACTCCACGACCTTGTCCTAGTTCCAGGTGCCTCCAGCTGTCTCGTCTAGTTTCTCCAGCCCACCCCCACCCCCACCGAGGGCAAGTGTCACTGTGAGGAAAGGACCTCGTTCGTTGCCCACAGAAAAGAACCCTGAACATGAAATGCCAGCCAGTCAAGGTCAGGCCAGCATTCACACCCATCTCTCACTACTCTGCCCTCCAGCCCGTGGGTTCCCAATATATTTGGCCTGCTGTCAGAAAGAAACAAAATTACTCAGCACCCCTCATGCACCCACCAGCATGAAGAATTTGTGTCCTATAACCCACCATCCAGGATCAAGTGTATGTAGAGAAATGCTTTTGCAGCCCCCGACATTTTTCCAGTGGCCCCAAGGAGTGGTACCACCCGCTTTGGAAAACTCAACTGTAGCCAAAATGATGCCCCATGGGGCCAGATGACCACACTTTCAGGGTCAATGCCTTTGCTTAGGCTGCCTCCTATCCATGGACATGACTCGCCGGCTGCCTGCCCCTGTTCACCCACAGATGTAACGTCCTGGTAGACACTGGACGCTGGGTGAACACACGTCGCACTGAGCGCTGCTGGGGAACAAAGGGAAGGAAGGGTATTGCCCTTACTCTTCAGGACTCAGAACCGCTACAGTAGGACAGCTTTGGATGGCGGGGAGGACAAACTGCCTGGGCCTCTTACCATCTCATACTTGTACGTGGTTCTCTGGAACATGCTCTTGGTCCTCTGGATGTAGAGGAGGATGTTGGCAAAGACCCGGATGGCGTCCTGGTAGCGGCGCATCATCAGGTATGCAAACCCCACGTAGTAGTAGGTGGTGACCTGGCACTCGGGCACCCGGGAGTACATGCTCTGTGGAAGGGGGCAGGAGAGGCAGCTTGAACCCCGAGGCCAGTGCATCCTTGGCAGGACCTGGACGTTGTTGGGGCCTGGGGTCGGCTTCCCCCTCTGAGCACAGGCAGCACTGCTCAGAGATGGAAGGCCTTGTTTTCTTAGCAATGGCGAAAAGGACTGGACCAGACGACCCTGAAATTCTCTCTTCACGCGGGGTTGTTCTCGGCCCGCTGCTTTTCCAGCTACCCTCGTAAGGAGCAGACACCCAGCAAAACCCAAGTAAACATCTAGCTGAGCCACCTTGGGCCATCGAGCCGGTTCTGGCTCACAGCCACCCTACGGTTACAAATCTTCATGCCATCTTCTTCCTGAGGAGTGAATGGTAGGTTTGAACCACTGACCTCAAGGTTAGCAGCCCAATGCCTAACTCACAGCACTACCGGGGCCCCTATGGCTCATACACACATCGGAATACGACTCAGCCAAAGGGGAGATGAAATCCTGATACATGCTACAACGCGGTGCATCTTGAAACATTACGCCGAGTGAAATCAGTCAAATACGGTATGATCCCCACTCACATGACTTAGCCACAGTAGGCAAAGTGTACAGAGATGAAGTTCATCACTAATCACCATGGTAGGAGAGAGAGGATAAAGATGACCAAATACTTTGGAGACACTGAGCTGCTGTTTGGGGGGTAGCCATTTTGGGATAAGGCTAAAGGTGACAGGTAAACAACATGCTATATACAAGCAATCCACTGAATTGTACGTGTTGCTAAAGTGACACTTTACGAAGCTTAAATGTTGTTGCTGAAGATAATCACAGAATGTACATGGATTCAACAACTTCTGCGTGCACAGTTCAGTGCTATTGACTGAATTCTTTAAGTGGTGCAACTACCCTCGCCCGTTTTTGGAATGTTCCTTCCCGTTAATCTTTCCCACTGCCGTTTGTCAGGCTGACCCACAAGTCCGCCAGAGGCTCTTCGCTAGCTGAACTCCAGGGTGCGCTCTGGCTTCCAGTTTAGAGAGGATCTCAGGGAAGGACCAGCCCTCCTGGTTCCAGAAAGCCTAGATCACATGAGAATTTGAAGTTCTGTTCCGTGTTTCCCTCATTGGACCAGAATTCTGCCACAGACTCCTTGGTCAACAGGACCGACAGCAAAGGAGGCAGTTACTCATGGAGCCACGTAGCTGCATACGCCACGGAATGGTCAATGTTCCCGTGGAGTTACCACAGCACCAAAACAAAGTGACTTCTCTCTCTGTGGCTAGAACAACAGCTGGTCATACAAGGAGGTCCAGAGAGCTAGTAGAAAAAAATCTATTATCGTTTACTTCCATTTTCCCATACATTTCCTCACAAATTGATCCCAAATTCCTACACTGTCTTACAACAAAATCTCTTGTTTCCTCTTTAAAACTAGAGACTCTTGAAGAGTGAAGATCTGCCCTCTCCAGTGCTTTGGAAGCAGAATCCAAAGGCCAGTGAACATGAGCATGCTGCGAATGTTCTGGAAGAACAGAGAGGACCCGTCTCGTCCAGATGCAGAGGTCCACCTCAAGGAGGGTCTTCCCTCTCCCTAAAGCAGGCCACCAGATCCCTTTCTGCCCGCAGATGGCCATCCTGCCTCTGCCCACCAGGCTGGGGAAGAGGCCCTTACCTTCTTGTTCAGTTCGATGTTCTCCAGCACCTTGATGGCCTGGTAGTAGTCCCCCAACAGCGAGTGCAGGCGCAGCAGTCCCACCAGGCTGAAGTAGCCGAGCATCTTGTAGAGGGAGTGCCGTCCATACTCCCCAGCCACACTCTCGGGGTCACCTGGAAGGAAGGCAGACACGGACAGCTAGCAGCAGGCAGGGAAGGATGGCTGGGTGGTGGTGGTGCCACCAAGAGAGAAGAGCTGACTCCAAGGAGCCCGAGACACAGCGTGCCCAGCAGCTCTCGTGAAGGGTGGGCGCTAGCTTCTCTCAGTCCAAGAGGCCCGATCTCACCCCAGGAGAGGGGTAACTGGCCTTTCCTACTGCGTTGCCCTTTGCCCTGATGAGGCAAAAACAATGGCACGTGGACCGCTGACAACGTAGGCCACATCAGGCGCTGACAGCAGGCTGCACCAGTTGTAGTTGTCACTCACTGGCTTCCCCTCCAGGAGCACAGGCAAAAAGAACTCGCCACCCTTTTCCCAGGGAACATTTTCACTGTCAGAGCGGCTGACGCAGGAAGCAGGGGGATTCAGATGTGGCATCTATCTGAATCTATCTATCTAGACGTTTTCTCAAAAACAGGGAAGTGAGCAGCACGCTCCGAGGGATGTAACTGACTGTTCCTTTGCTGTTTGTTGCCAAAGATCATATTCGAGCTCCGAAATAAAAATGAGCCTTTTGCAAAACTTACACCTGTTACTAACCGCTTGTCAGATGAAGTGAAAATAACAAATGTTAGTTTTTGTTGTATAGGAAAATCTATCCCCGCCCCCTCCCCCAGGGGAACGAACAACCAGAAAGTGGATGAAGGGAGACAGCGGACAATGTAAGATATGAAGATAATAGTGATTTATAATTTATCAAGGGTTCATGAGGGAGGGAGAAAATGAGGAACTGATACCAAGGGCTTATATAGAAAGAAAATATTTTGAAAATGATGGCAACATATGTACAGAAGTGCTTGACAGAATGGATGGATGGATGGATGGATTGTGAAAAGAGCCGTATAGGCCTCCAATAAAATGATTTAAAAAAGATCTACCCATACTTGGAAGAGCTTTCTAACACAGCAGTCAATATTTTCCAAATGACTAATACACAATATCACAAACCATGCAGAGATGAAAATACACAAACCATGCAGGGATGAAAACATCCCTGTAAACCGTGGACAGACGGACTAACTGACACGTCACAAAGTAGAGCTCAAGACACTTCAGATCTGCCCTGTGAGGAGTCTCCATGCACAGAACCAGCTGGTGTGGAGGATCAAAGAACAGCTGCAGTTGCAGCACAGTTATTAAACGTTACTCCTCTTTTTACCAACTAAGTGTCAGGGTGTGGCCCTATTGTCCCCACAAGCTTTAAAGCAGACTAAAACAGACTGTGTGCAGATCCAGACACGAACACAAATACCTCTAGTAAAACCAGACACTAAGGAGATTTGTAAAAACACGTTCTTCGTGGGTCTCAATGTTTTAAGAGTGTAGCGGCCCCTGACGTCACTCGGTCTGAGGAGTGGTTCTCTACACAGAGGCTGGGGACAGAGGAGCTGTCTTCTGCCCACTCCACCCTGGCCAGCAGCAGCCGCCCACACCAGCTCTCAAGCGAGCGTTCCTCCCCAACTACCAAAGGGGCGCAGAGCCCCGCGCCAGGAAGCCGGTGGCACTCACCCCCGCTGGTGTACACTTCCAGCTGCCGGTTGATGTTAGACTTGTCCACCAAGGAATGCAGGACGTTGAGGACGCTGTGAACGTTCCAGATTTTGGGATTGGACCGGAGGAAGTCAATCTCCTCCTCTGACTTCTTGGCGGTCTTACAGCGGTACTGACTGAACGATTGGAACTGCAGAGGGAGGAGAGAGGCATCGGTGGGGAGAGCCACGTGCACACTCGGAAAAGGAGGCGCTGCCGAGGACTCTGGACAAGGGCGAGGGAGGGGAGCTGAGCCTGCGGCTTCACTCAGACCCACACTCTACCTAGCTGTGTGCGACAGGCAGCTGATTCAGTGATGAATTTTGTTCAATACAGAATTTATGACTGAGTTAGTTAATTGTGCCAGCCTGGTCGATAATCACATGTGGGGCTGGTTGAAAGGCGGAGGGATAAATGGGTGGTGAAGCCTCGCCTTTCTAGTTCTCGGGTCTCTTGTTTTGTGATGGTTGCATCGGGTGCAGCTGCCTTAGCAGTTCCCCGCTTCAGCTTGCAAGATTGATTTCCTACAAGACATCCCCAAGGAGAAGCCGCATGGATCTATCCCGATGCAGCCCTGGGTGCTGGAGCAGCCGTGTGGAGACCCCTGCCAGTGCTGAGATGCTTACACGTTCACGGACTCAGCTTTCCTCCTGCAGTCGGCATCATTGCCTCTGTTTTGTGAGGTGAAGGACTTTGTGGACTGGTGTTGGGTATGGGTTAATGTTGGACTTGTGGGCTTGGGCAGCATTGGGTTGGGATGTTTTCGTGATGCACATTTTCTTTGCATAAAATTCTCTCTTATACGTGAGTTGCTGTGGATTTGTTTCTCCAAAGTACCTAGACTAATACAATGATTTATTCCATATTTAAGTAAAAAATCCCTAAGGTTACAATAACCAGCAGTTGACATGTAGGTCTATAAGGGGACTTCAAAAGTGCATGGAAAAATGAAATTAAAAAACAATAAAAATTTCCCACAAATTTTTAGAAGACCCCTCATATATGTGTGTGGGAAGGCACACATTTATAAGCACTGCAAATATATTCGTATATAAAATTATACAATTATCTAAGGGTTACAGTCATAGATAACCCCTACACCCCATGGACTCAATTCCTATTCCTATAGTAACACTATCCATTCTGTCTCGGCGATCCTACAGCACAGGGCAGGACTGTCCCTGTGGGTTTCCAAGACTGTAGCTCTTTACAGGGACAAAAAGCTTCATCTTTCTCCTGAGGAGTGGCTGGTGGCTTTGAACTGCTGACCTTGCAGTTAGCAGCCCAACGCAGAGCCCACTACACCAGCAGGGCTTATTATGATACAATATAAACATAACTGGATACCTGGAGGGGTTGGGACTCTAGTGGCATGACTCAGTTAACCAGCACAGTGTAATTCACAAAGGCCAGGTTCTTTGTCTTAGTTTGGTCAGCTGCAGCTCGACTGTTAAAAGCTCAGAAGCAGTTTCTGATACAATCATTGGTCCTTAACTCCCCTGGAACCAAAAGAAGGTAATTAAAGACTCAAGACACAGCCCACAGGGCCCACGGCCTCATCCAGACGGAGGCCAGAAGTGACGGGCCCAGCTAACCCCACTGTCTGCTCTGACCAGGGACATGACGGAAGGTCCCAAACAGAACAGGAGAACATGTAACACAAAACCCAAGTTCCTAAAAACAGGCCAGACTTGCTGTGCTGCTAAGAGACTAGAGGAACTCCAGAGATTATTGCCCTCAGATACCCTCTCAATTTAGAACTGAAGTCACCCCGGTGGGGGGGTTCCCCTTTCTTCTAATAAACAGCATCACTTGGGCACACTGTGCTCCCTAAATCGCCAACAACCTGAGGCTGGCGCAAACCAGCCAACAAAGAGGAGAGGCTCAGGGAGTACAGGAAGAGAGATGAATGGAAACAACAAGTGGAATGGAAATAACGGGAATGTGGACAAATCATGAAAACTGTAACCAGTGACAGCAGTTAAAGTACAAAATTCTTAAATGGAAAGCTAATTTCCTAATTGGCTGTGTGAACTTCCACAAGTGCAAACAAGACACCGACTGGCATCAAGCGGGTTCTGACTCACAAGCGCGCTGCGGGCAGGAGGACTGCTTTTCAGGGTTTCCGAAGCCGTCAGTGTTTGCAGGAGGACAAAGGCCCCTCTTGTTCCCTCAGAGCAGCTGGGAAGTGTAAGTGGCTGACCTTGTCATTAGCGGCTTAGTACTTAGCACCACCACAGCTCTACCAAAAAACGGTAAAACCGTGAGATTAAGGGTAGTTCTTGGGGGAGAAGGAAAGGGCTTAAGGTGGACTCAAACAAACACAACCTAGGTGCATACGGCTTCCGGATCCCGCTGCTGTGAACCAGGCCACTACATCACAGGTATGGCCAGGGCTTAGCCAGGAAGGGTCCAGTTTACAAAGCTGTTCCCCATGATGGGAATCCAGTCCGAGTCACCTGCCTACCAATCCAGAACCTGGCCCAGTGAGAGAGAGCGCGCGAGACACACACGCACATTCACACGCACATGACAGGCCACAGGCATTTGTGTAAGACACGGTTCTACATGGGCTGGCTCAACAGATGCCTGGAAAATAGCACAACTGATCTGGCCACAAAGTCAAAAGGCTGCAACAGGTTCCTCTGGTCCCCTCAGGCTCGGAGACCCACTAGTAACCGGGTACTCCAGGTCCTATAGGCGTAAGCCTGCTTTCACCCCTCTATCAGGATCTCCCGCGGAGAGTGCATGACAAAAAGTTCCCAATCTGCAATCAACCCAGAGGAATGTCCCGCCCTAATAGCGAATCTACCACGTACCAATGCGAAAAGGCTAATTCAGGACGAAACAAAGAACATGACCAACATGTAAACCGCCAACGCTCCTGGACTCGGTATTTACTACAGCGCCCTGGTGACATGGGGGTTAAAGCGTGCAGCTGCTACCAAAGAGCTGCCGGTTGGGGTCTACCAGATGCTCTGCAGAAGAATGAGGCAATTGGTGTCCATCCGGATTTCCAGTCTCAGAAATCCCATGGAGCAGTTCTACTCTTGTCCTACAGGTGGCGATAAGTCAGAATCGAAAATTGAAACCCATCCTCAGGGAGGCCTGCCTAGGTGTGCCGCACAGCCAGGAGCGGTGTCTCAGGCAGTAGAAAGCTGCAACTGTGGTATTGAGGGAAGTGAGGTCTCTGCAGAGAGAAGCAGGCAGGCCCCGTGGCTTCAGTTTCAAAGCACAACCACAAGGCAGGGCAGGGAGAGCCCTGGCCCAGAGTGGCGTTGACTTGGCTGGAGAGAACCCCAGCAGGCACCCGAGCCCCTCACAGGACAGCCCGTGTTGAAGGAGAGAGCATTTTCCTTCAGCTCTGTACATGAGCTGACGCTGAGCCCAGGGCCATCGTTAGGCTTCTCCTAAGAGGGACGAAGAACCTCAGCGAGCAGATGATGCTCGTGGGCTTACTCCGAGTCCCCAGGACTGCCCACCCCAGAGGCTCACAGAGGACACGGGGGTCGGAGAGCACAGAGGAGGCCGGTTAGTTGGTGGCCTTGGCTGTAGACAGACACTGAAGTCTCTCCCAGCACTTGGCATTCACCACATCGCTCTGCTCCCTGGGGCCCAAAGATTGCCTTGGTTAAGGAAGCATTCCAGGATGGAACCATTCGCAAACAGATCAGGTGACGGGACTTGTAGTGTGAAGGATGAAGAAATGCCAGGGAGGGAGGGGAAGCCAGAAGCGCCACAGATGAGACTGGCAAAGTAGGTTTAACTCTCTACGCGAGAAGATGAGCCACCAGGGGTTCCCTGCACCGCTCTACTTCGGTCTATCTTTAAAATGCTAAAAAGAAGTAGCCCACCACCTTGAATGTAAAGATGAGGAAATAAAGGTATCACGTGGTTAGGGAATTTGCCCAAAGTCTGGCAAATAGTAAACTTTTCTCCCCCGATGGCTCTGCGTGGGCTGAGCACTTGCTCATCGGCACTCAGGGCAGATATGCAATGTCATTCTCATCTAGCGCACGCCAAGGTAACCACCTACTTACTCCCCGCACCTGACCCCACGAGCAAGATAGGAAATGCTTCTGTTTAGCAGATGGGGAAATGGGTTCAAGCTCAAACGCTGCAGCCGCACAGCTACAGAGCTGCCAGGTGATGATCTCCACCCAGGAGCCCATGTCCTCCTGTCTCCAAAGCTGGCTGAGCTAGTGTTAGTCCTGCCAGACCCCTTCTCAGGAAGAGTGGGGAGAGGGGAGTCAGAAAACGGGTTCCCATGACTCTGTGGGCTGAGGTGGGCTATCTTTATGCATCTTTCTGACAATGTAAACAGTGGAAGCAGCGCCCCCTGCCTGCACTAACTCTCGCCACACCACTCCCCCAGTGAGCCGCCAGCTAGCTAGGTACCTGGTAGATGAACTCATCGATGATGTCCCACAGCCACTGGTTGGGCAGTTCCAGGGGAGCTGGGCCATCAGCATCTGTGCAGGAAGGACAGGACGCCTTTTATCCAACCAATACCAAACCACGCCCACTGCCACTGAGCCAATGCTGCCCTTGTGGGTGGAAGGCCAAGTCTTTCTCCCCCTTCACCCCAGGTCCCAGTTAAGTCCGAGGCGATGCAAGGACACTGTGCATTCAGCAGAGCCCAGGCAGGCTGCTGTGCCATCTCTCTCTTAAAAAGACCCCCAACAGCAAGGCCCCTCCCACTCAAAGCCGCGCTCCTCGCCACCAGCACTTACTAAGAATGTAGTTGAAAAGATTGCAGTAGTTGTAGTAGGATTCAAACCTCTGCTCCAAGGAGGGTCCCCCCTGCAAAGAAAAAAGTGTTATCAGAACAGATTAGCAATTTAGTTGATTCCAGGAACTCCTCCGATGGCACAGTGATTAAAGCACTCAGTAACGAAGCAAAAGGCCATCAGCTGCTCCGTGGCAGAAAGCTGTGCAGCCTGCTTCCATACCCACTGCAACCCGGGAAAGCCGGCTGTTACTATCTGCCCTCCTGAGGTCGGGACGGTGGCAGTGGGTTTCAATGTCTGCCTGTCTTCTCCTTCCCGGTAGGTGACAGGGCACTCTCAAAGGACCGAGGCGAGTGTGGCAGCAGTTCAGACAGGCAGCGGGTCCTGCAGACCCCAATGGTCAAGGCTGGGGAAACGGACAGCACCTGGCCCATAGGGATGAACTCGGCATGAGATGCGGCAAGGCCGAGGGGAGGGGAAGGTGGTTCATTGGAAGAGCAGGGAAAGAGGTAGAACCCGGTGCCTAAGGTTGGGGAGGGCCGCCAGAGCAGAAGTCTTCAAGGAGCCAACAAGATTCTAGGCAAGGGGTTGGGTTGACCACCTGTGGCTCAGTGGTCAAATCCAGCTCACTACCTGTTTGATGGACACATAGTGACATGCCCACTCAGGGCCTAGGTACTCTGGGGCCGCAGTGCCCGGTTGAGCAGCTGCCACAGAGACCAGCATGGCCCTCGAAGCCTAACATACTTACTATCTACGCGGCCCTTTATAAAGACCCCCGATCTAGACTATGCTCCCAGCAGCTGCGCAGCCCTGTGGGTGTCGGAGCGGGGGAACAAGATGGGCAAAGCAGCCGCGCGGGAGGAGGACGAACAGAGCCCTGGGGTCTCGGTCCCAGCTCTTCCTAATTTGGTTCTGGCAAGTGAGTCTTCCTGTAAAAACAGGGACGAAAGCAGGCCCCTTAGGGAGTTACAATCAAGAAATGCCCCTCCAGTGAACTACCCGGGGTATTAAACAGGGGCAGGTGAGGCCCAGGGCCTCCTGCACAGCTTAGGCAGCGGACCGTCTCCAGCTACAACCAGTCGCAGAGGGTCCTGGGCTCCAGCGGTCCTCTCAGGGGATGAGCAGTGAGGGATGAGGAGAGGTCCTGGCACCAGCTTCCTTCCCCAGGTGCCCACACCCCAGGTGTCCACACAGGGACACGTTACCAGCAGAAATCAAATGTAATTCTAGACCACATTGTAACATGGGTAGGGCAACGACCGTGTCCTGCACGGAGTTTGCCTTCTGGTGGGCAAAGTGAACAAACACGCCGCCAGCTAGGGGCAAGTGCTCAGACGTGTCAGAGCACTGTATGGCCACAAGTTCATGGGAGCAAGGGGAAAATCACAGAAACAGAGCCCTACAGGGGGGCCGGGCCAGCTCAAACAGGGACATGGCTGAGACTCGAGATTAAGCTCGAGTTCCAAGAAGGGTGACCTGCTGGAGCTTCTCTCTCAAACAGAGCAGCCCCCCCCACCCCCAGTCATTATGATGAGAGCACATTTTGAGTGGGCAAGAGTGGAAGCGGACACCAGCCTAACGCTCTCACAATAGTTCAGAAAAGAAATGTCAGTGGCCGAAACCAGGGTGGTCGCATTGCTGTTGCTGTTGTTAGGTCCCTCGGAGTAGGCTCCATCTGACTCAGCGACACGACGCACAAGAGAAGGAAACACTGCCCGATCCCAGGCCGGCCTCACCATTGCTCTGTGTCCGAGCCCACGGTGGGCGTCACAGTGAGCACGTGAGACAAGTGCTGACGACGGAGCTCAACAGGACTTGCTGGGAGGCAGGATGCAGAGGAGCGAAAACTCAAGAACGCGGTCTGAGGAGCTAGGGGACTGCTGGGACTATTTATGGAGATGAACTCGAAAAAACAAGCTTAGAGAAACACAAGAAGTCAGAGACCAGATGTAGACATACAAATCCAGACCACAGTGGAGAGACTGAGGCTGAACACACTCAAGGCGGTGCTGTCTATGAACGGTACAGGAAGCACTGTAAGAGGTTCAGCGCTCTGAAATGTAGAAATAAGGAAGAAGAGAAGGTAGGAAGCACCCAAAGTTGGGCTAGTGTGATGGAAAGAACCCTGGAGTTACAGTGAAAGCTCCGGTTCAAGGAGCTTTGTCCCTTGAGCTTGTTACTTGCTGCTTGCATGGTCTGACAAGCAAACCATTTCCTGCCTCAGTCTGCCAACTGTGCAGAGGCACTATGAGGTGTCTGCCTGGCACCCGAGCAGTGCCACGCACATTTCAGAGGAAGGGAAGCTCAGTGGAGATGCACTGGCGAGCACAACGAAGCGCTTTCCCCACTGGGCTCCCTGGGCGGGGAGCATCCTGTCCCAAGGGCAGTTAGGAACCCGGTGAATGGTGACGAGTGCCCAGGCCACCCAAGAACGTCAAGGGTGGAGACATTAAAAAGGGCGAACAGAGAGATAATGCAGTACAGGTTACAGGTTGCCTGGAACTGACATCCAGCTTGCTGGGTTCCACTGGTCTCTGTCCTCTCTTAAAGCAAGCACAGAAAACCCGGCAACCACTCTGGGGCACTGAGTTGGCCGACACCAGCACCCGTGTCCCAGTGCACAAGAGCACGGATGACAACAGCGGGAGCGATGGCCAGATACTCACGCTGACTTTGGCGTAGATGTGCCTGTAGTAGAGCTCTTTGTACAAAATCAGGAAGACAGCGTCTGAAAGAGACGGCGGGGCGATTTAGTCATTTGCAAGACATCGTCCAGGATCTTGGCAGTCTGCTTCCTTGCGAAGGGGCTATCCACGACTAAACAACAGCAAAACCCTGAGGCCCCAGCACTGCACACACTAAGAAAACCCTACTTTCAACTCCACCTTCACCTCGTGCATTCCAATTCAAACTCCTTTTCCTTCTTGCAAACAGCGGCCAAGGCCATCCTGACAGAAAGAATGCAGCTGAGAATGCACACTGCGCAGTCTGAACGCGTTAGCGGGGCAGCGGTGGAAGGACAAACACACACACAGGACAGAATTGGGTGTAGACACAAGCCAGTTCACAAACAAATCTAACAGGGAGCATGTGATCTATAACATATAAAGAACTCTTGAAACTCAATAAAAAAGACAATCCAATTTTTAAAATGGGCAAAGGATGTGAACAGCTGTTTCTTCAGATGTTCAAACTGTCTGTCCATCATTAGCCACTGTCAGTCATTGCAGTCAATTCCAGCTCATGGCAACTCCTGATGTGCCGAGTGGAGCTCCTCCATAGGGTTTTTGGCTGTGTGTGACCTTGTGGAGACAGACTGCTCGGCATGTCCCGATGGGCTCAAAGCACCAACCTTTCAGCGAACTTTCTACACCAGCCGAAAGCTCTTTAGTCATTAAGAGAAATGCACATTGAAATCACGAGATACTGTTTCACATTCATGCTAAAAGGATCTACTCATATATAACTCTAACCCAGTCCATCGAGCCAATGTCATATGGTTTCCAAGGCTCTAAGTCTCTCCTGGGGCAGACAGCCTCATCCATCTCCTCTACAGCAGCTGGGGGATTTGAACCACCAGCCTAAGGGTTGGCAGTCCAAGTTTGCCCAACAGCATCACCAGGGCTCCTAATTACAAAAAAATGGCTATAATAATAATAACTTTTTAAAAAGCACAATCATTGCAATAGTACCACATCCCCATTAGAATTCTTAGGCTAGAAGAGTAAAATTGCAGACAAGGCAACTAATTTAAAAAAATCAGAATCATTATACAGCATTTCCTAACACCTGCTGCCAGGGTGAAGAGTTCTATCCAGAAAAACAGCGCTCCATTAATTCCATCCAACTATGCACTGTAGGACTTCATGAATGAGACAAGATCTGCTCTTCAGGACCTTTCCCATAGGAGGTGATTATAATTACAGTATCTTTAGGTGGGAACAAAGTGCTGGAGACAACCAGAAGAAAAGGAAGTTCCTTTCAGCTAGGGGCAGAGTCTGCAAGGAAAAGTCTTAAAGAAGCATGCGCTTGGATACAGAGAGGTAGAAGGGAGATTGTGATGACCCCAATTGTGACAGAGGCAAACTGGACAAAGGTCTCAATTTCAGCTCTCACCAGGTTATGAGGGGCCTCTGACATCTTATTTTATTCAATCTCCATTCAGCAATATTGATCAAGGACACACACACATACACACACTCTCTCTCTCTCTCTCACATGAACTCTGTAATGTCCCTGGCTAATTTCATTTAGAGATTTTTTTTTTTAATCCTCTTATTTATTCTTGATACAAGCTTTAGGTCCCAGAAAACTTGGATTGTAATCCTCTAACCCTCACTCATTCTTTAAGATGTTCCAACTCTTCCAGCACTCACAGCTCCAACCATGTGACCCCTTCCAACCCACAGGACCAGGCACACGGACGCGCACACCACCACCTACCGTTGCCAACCTGCGGGGCAATGGCTTCAGCCTCAGGCCAAGGTGTATTCTTGAAGAATCTTTCGGTCAACTTGGTCCAGCTGAAAACCAAAACAGAACAATTCTGGAACCCCCAAAATAAAAATGACCCAGGAAAGCCAACCCTCACATTTCACAGACCCAGAGCAGGGAAGGTATCACAGAAACAGACCTAGGCCCAGAGCTCCCAAGTCCACAGCTTTCTGAACCCCAACTCTGCATCTCAGACAAGCGTTCACAGCAGAGGATGACCAAGCCTTTCGGGATCGTCTCCAACCCCTGTGCCATGACCGCCATCAAATTTACCTGCTTGCTGTTCCCTACAGGAGACCTACCAGCGGTAACACCCGTTAGCCAAGCCATCCTCACTCCCGGGAGCACTGGGCTGCTCTCCTTTCCAGACAGTCTGATGCCACAACAAACCTGCACCACTTAATCGGAACACTGCTACCCATAATCCTCCCCACCCCACCGTCACCTGATTTCTGTCCATTTTCCTTCCCTCGACCCCTTTGGCAGATACTTCAACTCCACACACACACACACACACCCCGCCCGTCCTCAGGTAGCCACTTTCAGTTCAGCACGTAAACATGGATGTGTCCCTCCCACCCCCCAAAACAAACACACACACACACACACACACCACTCCCTCGTGCGCTCAATGATCCTCTAAACTTAAAAGCTCCTAACCTTGCAAATTACCAGGGTTCCCCCCCTAAGATACCAAATTCACTGGCTCCTTTCTCATCCTTGAGCTCAGGAGAAAGTACTGGATGCTGGCTGACCATCCCGTTTCTTCAGCCACTTCACTCTGATTTATGTCCTACTCTCCTGCCTGTGTCCCCTGTCCCCGACAGGTTCCTGGTCCTCTGTCCACTCCTGAGCAGCCTACGTCCCTAGGCACCATCCAGCTTTCTCAGGACATGCTCTCCCAGCAGGGTCGAGCACATGCTTGGCTTCAATTGTCTCCTGGACCTGCCTACTGTTCCACAGTAGCCACCAGCCACCTGCAACTAAGACAGCTAAGCAGCTGAACTTGACGTGTTAGTGAAATATTCTGTAAGTGTGGAAAGTGACATTCAACTCAGGAACTGAAAAACCATTTTCTAAAGTAAACTGGGTAGGTCCATCTTTTTCCACGGCAAACTATGTGAAATCTAAAGGTAGAGCAAGAAAATGTAGCGCACAGGCCGCTCTAAACTATTGACCACTATGGTGCCGTAGTATGTCAGCTGGCCCACATGCACGCTGCACACTGAATGCCGACGTCTGAAAGAGAATTGACATGTCGGAGTCCCGGTGCTGCCAAGGAATACTGAAAGCAGGATGGAACTCTCAGAACCAACAAATCTGTCTTGGAACGGAAGCAGTCCAGCCCGATGGCTCCTTGAAAGCATTATCAGGACAAGTGACCCTGAGAGAGCAGGTCCTGGCAAAGCACATCACACTAGACAAAGTAGGTCAGCGAAAATGAGGAAGGCGCTGAATGAGATGGTTGACACAGTAGCTCCAACACTGGGCTCCCACAGAACAATTCTGAGGATGGCACAGGACCGGGCAGTGTTCCATTTTGTTGTACACAGTGTCTCTGGGTCAGAGCCAACTCAATAGCACCTAACCACAACACTAACAGTCATGGATTAAACCACCGGACAATGCAAGGTGGGCAGCCAGGGGGACAGCAGGAAGACTGAAGAACGGATGCATGTGAATTAGAATGCTGGTGCAGGATGCGGACTACCCCCGGGGCTGCAAAAGGACCAGTGAATCTGTGTTGGAAGAAGTACAAGCGGAATACTCCTAGGAGCCAGGACTGCAAGGTTTCGTCTCATGTACTTTGCACATGGTATCAGAGGGGACCAGGCCCTAGAAAAGGCTGTCATGCTTGGGGGGAAAAGAAGGTCAGTGAGAACTAGGAAGGCAGAGTGGCTGCAACAACGGGCACAATCAAACGACGCTGTGAGGAGCGCAGGCCCCAGCAGGGTGTGTTCCGTTGTACAGAACTGACACAATGGCACCAAGCACCCAACAAGTCATTGATTCTGCTGCTACCGAGCTCACGGCGGTGTCGTGGTTAAGCACTCAACGGCTAATGTAAAGGCTGGCAGCTTGAGACCACCAGGAGCTCTGATAGAGACTTGGCAATCTGCTCCTGTCCAGAGTGCAGCTTTGCTGTTAGAGACCGTGGTGTCAGTTCCTGCCGAGTCAGTCACTAATCCAATAGGTCTTTTCTCTACTGACTAGAACTGACTTCGATTCTACTTTGTTGGTGAAGCCTTTCCTGACTCTGCCAGGCCTCAATGATCGGCTAATGTCTGTTTCGCAAGGACAGATCAAAACACCCAACCCACGTGTCAACTTGGACTGGTAGGGATCTTTAAGGATGGAGTAGAATGCCCTAGGCTGTGCTGCAACCGTTACAGAAACAAACAACACATCCCCCTCCCCTGGAGGGGCTGGAGGGTTCCACTCACTGACCTCCCGACAGCAGCCCAGCTCTGAGGCACTGGGCCACCAGGGCTCCTTGACACACAGGCAGAGCCCCTGTAACAAGACTCACCAGTCTGGCTGGCATGCAGAGTAGAAATCTGGCCCTGGTGTCAGACTATGCAGGTTAAATCCCAGCTGAGACCCTACCTATGGACACAGTGTAAACTGAAGGGTAAATGAGGACACACGGGATATAAGCATCCTGAACAGTGATTGGTCTGTACTGATACTATTGCAGTAACAGACTATCACTGCTATTATGATTGACATTACTATCTTTGGCCCTGTACATGTTCCTGGGGTAGGTAACAGAGTCCAACAAAATACAATGTCCGTTATCTCCAAGGAATCATATTACCCCTTGGGCAATCTCTCCACACAAAAACGATTACACATCACCCCTTTTGTAGGCCAGGTCCCCCCAGAAAAGGGTCAATTTAACCAGTGACGCGTACCTGTTCTCATAGATGTCCTGGATCTCGTACACCTTCTGGTCGATGACATCACTGGAGACCCGGCTAGCCTGCAGCTCATACACCTTCTGGTCAATCAGATCCGAGACAGTTTTGTGGAAATACTGGATGAAGTTTTTGATCACCTCCGGAATCACCTGGTACGTCTGCTGCTCATACTGACGTTCATAAGCCAGGTCCTGTTTTGGATCTCCTAGAGGTTGGATAAAATGTATTGTATTCAGCCCCATAGATGTGATACAATAAAAGGAAGGCAACACCACCACCAACTAAATTCTATGTGAAAGCAGACAACGAGCCGACACCAATTCACAGTGACCTGAGTGTTGTTGGAGCAGATCATACTCTGCAGGGTTTTCCATGGCTGGTTTGGAGGAAGCAGGTTACAGGCTTTTCCTCCCAGGCCTGTGGGTGTACTTGGACATCTCTGGTTAGCAGCTGACTGTTAATGACTGACATCAGCCAGAGCCTTTCGTGTCTCTGAAATCAGGTTAAACCTTTTAAACCCTCACATATAGCCCTCCCTAAGTCATCCTGAGGAGCCTCAGTGCCATAGTGGGTTACGTGTTGCGGTGCTAGCCTCAAGTTCAGCAGTTCGAAACCACCAGTTGCACCTCAGGAGAAAGGCTTTCTACTGAGTTATAGTCTCAATAACCCACACCAGCCGTTCTACTCTATCCTATAGAGCAGTGATTCTCAACCTGTGGGTCGCAACCCCTTTGGAGGTTGAACGACCCTTTCACAGAGGTCTCCCGATTCACAACAGTAGCAAAATTACAGTTATGAAGTAGCAACAAAAATAATTTTATAGTTCAATGGTTTCATTTGCATGTGGAAGCTGGGCAATGTTTAAGGAAGACCAAAGAGTTGATGGCCTCATTATGTACTGCCAGAAGATCTGTTTGGGAAGACATTCAGCTAGAGTACATATTCCTTAGAAGTGGAGAGCACGACACTTGTCATGTACTTTGGACATGTTACCAACTGGAGGGCCCACTTACCCATGGGGCCACTCTATGAGTAGGGGCCCTCTGTTGTTATTGGTCATTTTCAGTCAGAATCAATTTGATGGTCCCTATTAACAACATTCCTCTTGCAAATAGTCTCTCTTTTTATTAACATTTTACTTTAGTGTGCTACTTTGTTACAATGGATAAGCCAATAGGGATACATTATTACTAACTAAAGTCCCTAGCTTACATTAAGGTTCATTCCTGGTGTTGTACCGTTCTATCGGCTTTGACAAGGATCACACAGAATAGTTTCATGGCCCTTACACTGTCTTGTGCTTCAATGGGTCAAACCTCCCTCCGAGATTAATTTTTTTAGTGAATTTAACTGAAAATGAAACTTTATAATTGTGCATATGTACATGTGATATATGGATATATAATTGTATCTTGAAAGTCTACATGTGAAAAAAAAGTCTACATGTGTACACACAAACACAATCTTGTATTTAAGCGACACTCATTCTTTTCAGCTGCTTTTAAACTTCTTTAATAAAAGAAGCTGGCAAAAAAATAAAAATAGTTTTATGGTTGGGGGGGTCACCACAACATGAGGAACTGTATTAAAGGGTTGCGGCATTAGGAAGGTTGAGAACCACTGCTATAGCGTTATGAGTCAGAATGCAGGATCAACTTAATGCAAATTAATTTTTAAAAAAAATCAGTCTAAGGGCCAAAGATGAGGCTGCCTACTCACATAAAGATTTACTGTCTCAGGAGCACAAAGGGGCAGTTCTATAGGGTAACTCCTATGGGTAAGTGCGAGCTGGCACCAACTTGATGGCAGTGAGTTTTCTGATTCAACCTAAATGTCCTTGCTATGCTACTCACTCAATATACTTATCGCTACCGAAAATTAAAATTACTTATTTCCTGATTACGTGTTTGTCCCACTAAGACCTGAAGTCTATGAGGTCAAGAACCTGGTCTGTCTTGCTCCCACGGGTGGTAAGTACCGTAAGGCTGCCGAACAATTGTGTATGTGTCGGAGCGGGATGGACGGAGACCGCAGGCACTGTGACAGCCACTACCTTAGGTGTATGTCACTAAACCTTTCTGTGCTCAATGTCCTCCTCTGTAAAATGGAAATGGTAACGCACATCCCTCAGAGATGATGTAAGAATTAAATGGCACCCCCAGTGACGCAGCAGACTAAGCAGTGCTAACCCACCAGTGGCTCCAGGGGAGTAAGGGGAAGCAGTTTCCTCCCATAACGATTTACAGTCTTGGAAACCCTACAGAGGATCGCCGCTATGAGGATCAGAAATGGAATCGATGACAGTGGGGGGTTTTCAATAAAGCACCCCACAAGAATCCATGGCTAGCCAGGTCACCCCCAACATTTCAGAAAACCTCACAGCTTCCCACCTCCACCACCAAGCTTCATCTGGGAGCGGTTCGCATCACTTAAATTTCCCCGTCAAGATTTCCCTCTTCAGCCAGGGAGTTAAACTGCGAAACGGACAGCCAGCCCCATCAGGGATCCCTCTCTTCTTCGGAGAAGGGCGTGAATCACCCCCGGGGCCTCTTTTATGAGCGCCACACGAGCCCGCCGCCTGCGTGCTAATGACCGGCTCTAACCTGGCCCAGGGAGCATCTGTTTGAACCATTCCCAGCCGTGAACCCGTCGGACCCAGCTGAGCCACGCAAACGCGGGGGCCGGGGGGGGGGGGGTCTCACCTGTGTGCATGTCATAGTCGCCCGGGTAAGCATAGGGGTCGTAAGCAGCCTAGGAAGACAAAGACAGGGGCAGGACGGTCACCAATCCGTGAGGGGACAGCGCCCGGCCCTGGGATGGACCAGCGAGGGGACTCGGGGGACGAAGGTTAATAAAACGCAGTCTGTGCCCCGGAAGAGCCCACGCTTCTGCGAGAAAACGGCCCAGAAGTCGCACGGTCGCTATCACGGGGCGATAAGGGAGGGGGCTATTAAGGGGCTGGGGGAGACGCAGCAGGGGGTTAACAAGACGGACCCCCAGATCGATCAGGGGCGTTCGATTCCAGCCACGTGGAACCGGATCGGAACAGGGCCTGGCCAGCTCCGGCGGGGCGAGGGCACCGGCTCCCGGAGCGCGCGGGCGGCCAAGGAGGGTGAGGAGCCCGGAGCTGTGGCCTCGGAGGGCCGCGGGGGCTCCCGGAAAGGCCCGCCGCCACCCCCGGGCGCAGCACCCACAGGGGCGCTCCCTGCCGCGCCGCAGACCCCACCACGCGCTCGGGGCCACGATACCTCAGACTCGTAGTCATCCGCGGGATACGACATGGCTGCGGCGCTCGGGAACCCCGCCGGAGAGGGCGGAAGAGGCGGTCTGCGGCTGCGTGGTGACACCGGAAGTTCTTTCCCGCTCAGCCCGGCGGGAAACCGGAAGTCCTTTCGAAGGGGCGGGCCATCGGAGACCGCCACGTTGGGAAGGGCGAACGTGAACCAGAACGCCTTCTTGTCTTCCTTTTTCAAATAGGGGCCTTGGAAGGAGAATAATTTTTCTGTGTTGCATAAGTCCATAAATAAAGACGTGAACGAATTAGAGGTAGATAAAGGATCGCGACGTAAGGGAATCCAGAGTTATGCCGCACCAAAAAAAAAATAATTGCAAACTCCCTAGGGAGTTGCCAAGCCCGGATGTAGAGGATGCGACTCTGCGTGTTTAGAGGTAGATGGGTTGCCCACGGTGGGCAATGTCTCAGACGTTCTGGCTTCAGAAGATTCGACGAACTAGGTTAAGAGTTGAGCCGTGGCTGCCATGCAGTGAGAAGGCAGGGTGAATGTTCCTTTTCAGGATTTTGAAATGTTTGTGGTTTTGCACAGAATGCAGTTTTCTGCTTTTCTGATTTCTCACATAATTTGGTCCGTGATTTCTTGTTCTAGCGTGAGACAGGACGCAGCCCAGGACCCCCTTACTAAATCATCTGAAGGACCCCCAGCACCCCCTTGGAGCCCCTGCATTAAATCAGCTCAAATCATTTGTGAAAAGACTGGCAGTCAGGCAGGACTTGCAGACAACCAAAGCAAAGAGCCACACCAGAGTGGAGAACCCAGATCCTGGAACAAACTGCCCCTCACATCGCTAAGGTTGCTTTGTAGGAGCCCAGGAGCTCACCATGCAGAGGCGGGAGTGGGGGACTGTCCACCCCCCAAAGGGGGCTGCACAAGTGTGGCATTCCATAACAAGTGTGGCCCCCTATGCCAGAACCCCTTGTGAACAGCATCTGTCGTGGAAAACAATTCCTTGCACACCCTAGTAACATATTCCAAGGAAACGCCAGACGCCCCCACCCCCACCCGGCCTATTTTAAGGAATGGGTATACCCTCCCTGCTGTGCCTTGCAGGACTCAAAATCCTGACCCCTGGATCTTAGGTGGGCATTGCTTAGGCCCTCCTCATCTCCCCCAGCGGGCTTCTTCTCCCATCATGTGGTGGGCTTGTGCGGAAACTCTGCCTCTCCTGATCTTTCTTGGTCAGTAGAAGGCAAGAACCCTCCTTTGAAGGGTCAAGCCGGGAAAAGGGCGTTGCAATTCTAAATGGGATGCTCTAGAATCGATGGCATCAGAGTAACATTTGAAGGGGCTAGATACCTGAGAAGGTTGTCTTCTAGAATCTAGTTGTCCATAACTGTGAGTGCAAAAGTCCTAATAAGTGCGCCTGCGTGGGAAAAGCTGGGAAGGCAAAGTGAGTAAGGTAGGCAAACGCAGGGGCCCCAAGACGATGAGATGAGAGCAACTGGTCACATAGGAAATTATACTGGCACCCTGACCAATGCTTGGTGGGGCAGGTGGCTAAACTACAATCCTTGAACAAATAGAGGTATAAAACCACCACATGGTTTCCATTGGCTTTATAAACCTCATCCCTAACTCAAGGCGTCTCTGATAAGACTCGCAACGACTCCACATTAAGACTTTGACCACTAAGCACAGAGTGGCAGGGCTTTCATTCAAGCCTGGGACAGTGCCACCCCCAGCAACAAGACCCAGTTTTATGTTTGTAATGCTTTATTCTTTACTGTTTACATAAGCTTCCTGAGAGGTCAACACTGAGACACTGAACGGAAATAGGATAGAGACAAAGAACGTGAGGCTGAGAGCGGCTTTCTTAGGGCGGGGAAAAAGCTCCCGTGAGGGAAGGGAGAGCAGAGAGAGGGACAGGAGCATCTTGAGCTCCTGGGCGGGTTCCAAGACCCAATGAGTTAGGTCAGGGAAATTGCGGCTTGTGGGTGAGGCGGTGGGAGACATATAGGGCTCGAGCTAGGGAAGTATACGTTGACAAGAAAGGAGATTTTTTTGCTTGCAGCTGCAGGACCTTGAGTCAGGATACGATCCGTGGGAAGTGCCTTTGTTGTTCGCCAACCTGCTCCCTGGCGTGCTGGGACAGGGCTGCACAGCCTTGGTCTGGGGAGATAAGCTCCTTGGAATGCTGGGGCAGAAGATGCAGACTTCAATCGGTCATTTATCTTCCCAAGAGGCTGGAGATGGGGGCCTTGAAGTTCTATCCTCCTGAGGAGCTGGAGAAGAGATGGGGGCTGCCTCGTCCAGACCTGGCCCAAACACTTCCCTCTCACTCCCTGCCATCAAGTCGATGCTGACTCATAGTGACCCTCGATGGGTTTCTGAAACTAACTTTATGGGAGAAGAAAGTCCAGTCCTTCTCCCTAGGAGCTGCTGGTGGTTTTGAACTGCTGACTCTGTGGATTGCAGCCCAACAAGTAACCACTGTGCTATGCCTCAGTTTTCCTTTGTGTAATACACATATAAGCATAGCATTATCCCACACCTTAGAAGATCCCAGATAGAGTGGGAGAAAAAAGTGGAACAAAATTCAAAATAGTAAAAATAAAAAAAAATTTAAACACTGTGCTACTGGTCTGACAGAGATGGATGGAACCCCTCAAACTATGGCCCTAGTCATTGTTCAGAAATGAATTCACTCTCCTGGTTCAGCTTTTGGCCAAACAATAGACAGGTCCATAAAGGGAACAATAATACTACAGGGGTACAAACCTCTTAGAATCAACAACCATTTGCGATCAAAAGGGCGGCAATTGCCAGAGGACAGAGTTCCTAAGGAAGGAAGGGGCTGGAGAGAGAGAGCCTGGGATGGAAACAGAGGGAGTGGGGGTGCATGCTGTTAGGCAGTGGCGGTTCTCAACCTGTGGGTCATGACCCTTGCACAGGGGTTCCCAATTCATCACAGTAGCAAAATGACAGTGATGAAGTAGCACCGAAAATTTTATGTGAGGGAGGGTGGAGCGGGGAGAGAGAGGGAAAAAATAAGGAGCTGATACCAAGGGCTCAAGTGGAAAACAAATGTTTTGAGAATGATGACGGCAGCAAATATACAAATGTGCTTGACACAATGGATGGATGGATGGATTGTGATAAGAGTTGTAGGAGCCCCCAATAAAATGATTTAAAAATAATAATAAAATAAAAATAATTTTATGGTTGGGGGGTCGCCACTGTATTAAAGGGGAACTGTATGAAAGGGTCGCAGCATGAGGAAGGTGGAGAACCACTGCTTAGAGCCTTCAGGATGCATTACAGCCCTCAGCACTGGAATCTCATTTAAACAGTGCACCATTCAGTCCTTTGTCCTCCGCTCATTCACTTATGGGTTCCTAACTCTTCTTCCCAAGGGTGCTCAGAGCACTGAGAGATGAAGCATGTGTTGTAGCCTTCGCTAGCCATTACAGTCCAACAGGGAGAAAGGAAAAACTCGCACAAGTGGAGCTGTCATTGACATCCGGCAAACGGTGGCCTGGAGCCGCTAAGGACTGGCGATCCACAAACCCGTGGAATGGAAACAGCAGTAAAAACAAAACAACAACAAAAAATCACATGATATATGTGCTGCATTGGGCAAGTCTACTGCAAAAGACCTGTGAAAACTGTTACAAAGCCAAGAAGTCACTTTGAGAACGAAGGTGTGCCTGATCCAGGCTGTGGTACTTTCATCTGCCTCAGAGACTAGAAAGCGTTGTTTTCTTTAAATTACAGTGTTGGTGAATAGTATTAAATATATCATTACCATATCTGTCTTTGAAGAAATACAGCTGGTATGTTCCTTAGAAGTGTGGATGACGGTACAATTCTTAATCAGATGGACCTATTGAATTGCCATTCAATATGATATGTGAATTATATGCAATAGACTATTTAAAAAAGTGTGCACAGCACTGTTTCATCTCATAGACTTTGTACATGTTCTGGGGCGGGGAGCAGTCTCTGGAAGAAGACATTATTGGTAAAGTAGAGGGTCATTGAGAAAGGAATTGACACACGGCTGACATGATGGGCTCAAACCTAGGAAGGACTGTGGGGACGTCTCGGGAGCTAGCAGTGTTTTGTTGGGTAGTACACACCGTTGCTGTGAGTCTGAGCCAATTAGAAGGCACCCGGCAAGGACACAATAAAGCTTCTAGAATATACACTGTGGAGAACCACAAGGAACATTAGAATCATCAAGGCTCAGAGAGGACCTTCCTCACTGGCTAGTAATTCTCTCTTGCGTTGCTGGCCCCTCATCTCTTCAATCGCCAACGAGTAAATGATGCTTCATTCCTCCCTGGGCTTGGTCCTTGGACCTCTGCCTTCCCTGTCTTCATTTCCTGGCCCATTCCATCCCAAATCAAGCCAATCCTCTGCCCCACTCAATCCCAACAGGAGAGAGCAGAACTGCTCCATAGACTTTGCGAGCTATAAGTCACTGCGGAAACAGACTGGCTCATTCCTCTTTCTCCCCAGCGGCGGCTGGTGTGATGGAACCACCAACCCTACCATTCGCAGCTCGGCGCTTAACCCACTGTGCCACCAAGGCGCCTTTTCAACCAGCCCAGTAGTTCTAAATATCCTCCATAAGCCAGTAAGGTGCTAGCTACATCCCAGATCCCAGCCTGGGAATAAGGAGCCCGTGGCCCCCTGAACTTACCCTAGCGCATGATCATCTGGCTCTGCCCTGCTCCGTCCCTAATTTCCCCCTCGCAGTTCAAACCACTCCACTCTTGAAGTCACTCAGGATAAAGCCTGCAGCACTAGCTTTAATTCCTCTCTCTCTCTCTCTCTCTCTCTCTCCTCCTACACACAATCCATTGGCAAATCTCATTGGCTCTACCTTCACAATGAGTCCCCGATTCTTCCTTTGCCCCCTTTGGTCTCTATCACACCTAGCCAAGCCACCACCCCCTTGCCTGTATTGTAAGAGCCGCCTCTGCCCTTCGCTCTCAGTGCTCACTGGTAGAACTGCATCTGAGTTCCCGTCCAGGGCTTGCCAGCACAGGAAGCAGAAAGGCACTGTGACCTCAGAGCAGATGGACCCCTCACAGACGACGTCTGAGCACTGAGTGAAGGACTGGTTTTCATTAACAAGCGAGCCTTGCAAAGCCCCAGGGGCAAGAGAGGGTGGAAAGACCAAAGCTTCTAGAATAATTTTACCTAGGGGAATTGCTGCCTGGATGTGGCAACTGAAAAGGCTGCCCTACTTTCTCCTGATCTTTTGCTTGGAATTGGAAGCAAGAAATTCTCTGCCTCCGGAGAGTCGTGCGTCACATTTTTACCGGCCGAATGGGCTTTTCTGTCGGGCTCATTTCAAGCCCCGTTTCCCACTGCACCCTGAGGAGCAGTTTGTGGATCCTTTATGGCCTGTTTGTTTCCTTTTCCTGAGCGTGGTCTCAAGACCCTTTACCCTCTGTGCGCTAGCACATGGGCCCTGGAAGAACAGTAGCGGTGCCGTTAAAAACCAGAAGTAGAAGTGTTCTCCCTCTGGTCCAGGGGCCACAGACCAAAATCCAAACTGCGGCCACTGGATATAGGAAGATGGGTGAAATTTCCTACTTAAGTGGTAGCTTTTCCTCTGTTCCTCCAACCATGGGCATGTAAGACTAGTGTTATTTTCCACAACGTGTATGTACATATACACATACATACATATATACATGTTGATTGGGGTGGTGATTGTGTGAATGTATACCTGTCAAAAAGCATCAACCTGAAAAAAAAAATCATCAACCTGTACAGTGTGATTTGCTCCAGGAGAGAAGATGACCCCAAAGGTTACATCCGGTAGGACACGATTTGTTTGACTCTAACAATAATACTCTGTATTCCTTTGATATGAATTATGATCAAATTATTTTCACAGGAGCTCTGTCCTATGAGCAAATTAAACTCTGGAGTGTGCTCAGTCTCCACAAGAGAATACGATGCTTAACCTTGTAAGGGTGTGAATCCTTTGTCTAACAATGTTACCTTTTTTTTGCTAGTTATTAATTTTATATATAACTTCTCTGACTTAGTGTCCGCTATTTTACCTTTCTAAGTTCTACTATCCATTGCAATGGCTACCTGAGACTCGCAGACAAAATTCATGATTAAAAGCAATAAGCCCACAGGGAAGAAGCACACCAGCCGGTACAATCATGAGGTGTCATCCGGACAGGGTAACAAACATCAGAAGATTCATAACAAACAACAAACAAACAAAAACACGCTGTTGGGAATGAGGGGCGTCAGAGCGGAGACCCAAAGCCCATCTGTAGAAGATGGGACATCCCCCCACACAGGAGTTGCAGGGAAGGGATGAGTCAAGCAGGTCGCGCCCCACAGGTTGAGAACCGCTGCCATGAGGTTTTCAGCAGCTAATTCCTCTGAAGTGGACAGTCTATTCCTTCAAAGCCCAGACTCAGGAGGGTCAGGGAGCTCTGCTGAAACCCGTTCACTTGGGGTGACCCTGCTGGTGTTTGACATACCAGTGACATAATCTCCCCATCACAGCAACACACAAGCCACCACACTGTGACAATCTGACAGACACACAAGTGATGACTCAACGCTTTGGATAGTTCTAGTCCTGAAGCTGATCACATTAGCCACAGGGACTCACTCCGACAAACAGCTACAATGTGCTGGTGCCAGTTGCTTAGCCACGCAAAATGGGGTGATCCAACTCCACAGACCCAAGTGCCAGTCTGGAACCCTGAGGGAGGTCCACACGCCACCCAGTAGCCTGTTCTTTACAACCCCGCACAACGCGTGGCTCTGGCAGCAGAGAGAGGGTGAGCCGTGTAAATTCGATGTCAATGAAGTTGAATTCAAGATTAGAAGTGAAATGAACACCGGCCCCTGGTTGTTTAGGGATCCTTCCAGAGTCAAAGGTTTCAGGTCATGCAAACATCGAGGTAGGCCATGTGGGTTTGAGACCAGACCCGCTGAGACCACTGTCCACGGAACCAACTTCAATTCATGGCTGTCAGGGGCCAGCTGTGCTCCACAGTGGTCAGTGGCTGATTTCTCAGTAGATCATCAGGCCCTTTCCGGCCAGGTGCTTTGAATGGCCACCAACAGTGAACTTTTCATTAGCACCCAAAGCATGACCCACTTCTATCCCCAGGGACTCCAGACACACAGACAAGAAGAAGCCAGTTACAGGTCAATCTAATGGAGGCCTTGATTCCCAGGACAAAATGTTTACACTTCATTCTGAGCTCAGTGTGCGGCACAGTTCCTAGAAGACTGCCTCTTCATCATAAACAGGTTGGATTCCAGGAAAGAGGCTGGAGCAGTTTCCAGGGTGCACTCGACAGGAATGAGGGATAATTGCCTGGATGTGGCATATACTCTCTGGACCCGGTGTCCACCAGGCTCTTCATTTAAGAGGACAGCTTATTTCAGTAAAAAGGGAGGACTTTAGACTCAGATGAGTCTGGATTCAAATGACAGGCCTTTAGCTTTTCAGCTCTGTAGCCTGCAGCGTTCACAAAACAGCGCAAAACCTCAATGTCTTGATCTGCAAAGTGAGCATCGTAATATACTGGGATGGTGCGGTGGGTGAGATGTTGGACTGATAACTACAAAGTTGTCGGTTCAAAACCACCAGCTGCCCCTTGGGAACAGATGAAGCTGCTTGCTCCCTTAATGATTAACGACCTCAGACGTCTTATAGGAGTCAGAATTGACTTGGTGGCCGTGGGTTTGGGTTTGTTTGTCCGTGAGTAATATTGTTGTAAGGGACAACTGAATGATAGATGTGGTAGTTACATAATCTGGTGTCAGTTTGAGGATTCAGAGTGTAGGAGTGGAGTCTAGGCTGTCAATCAGGATATAGCCAATGAGGCCTCTGTGTGGGCACGGCCCTTCCCCTAAGGATTCTGGAATTCCTGGATGTCCTCCTAGGACGCAGGAGACAGACTCTCTCTCTCTGGGATAACTCCCTTGGAGACTCTCTACTGACAAGACACATGGCACTACGCTGATAGACCCTGTGCCCTGGGAACTGGAGAAGCCACTGGATACAAAGACTTTCTACCCACGAACCTGTGATCATCCTGCATTCGGCATCACTGCGGGTGTTTTGTGAGTCTGAAGAGGACTTTATAGATTGGTATCGGACATATGTGCTAACATCAGACTTATGGGCTTGGACTGGCCTGGATTGGGATGCTTTCTTGTTTTGTTTTGTTTTGTTTTTAAAACATTTTATTGGGGGCTCATACAACTCATCACAATCCATCCATCCATTGTGTCAAGCACATTTGTTCATTTGTTGCCATCATCATTTTCAAAATACTTTCTTTCTACTTGAGCCCTTGGTATCATCTCCTCGTTTTGGGATACTTTCTTAATGTACCATCACCCTTTATATAAAACTCTCTCTTATACACATATGAGTGTCCATGGATTCATTTCTCTGGTCTGCCGGACTAACACAATATAGATCGAGAACGTGGGGGTCACAGTGAGGAGCACTCACGTGGGTAAAGGTGCTTCTGTGGACCTGCAATTGCTGCCCAGTTCCCAGACCTGGGCTGCTGAGGTCACTGCCCACCATCCGACGTGCCCATCTTGGATTCCACAGCCTCTGGACCAACTTGAGTCAGGAGAAGAATCCAGTTTGAAAACAAAGTCCCACCGTGAACCTAAGTCCCTACCACTGTCACTATTCCTTTGGGAGCAGATTCGTCAGGATGAGCAGCGGGAACCCACCCCCACCCACACCCCCCACCCCCGCAGGTTCCTGGACCTGGTCACCCAGAGTGTGTTGCCGAAGGAGACCTCAGCCATTGCCGCTCTGGAGTGGCTGCCCTCAGATCGCTTCCCTCCCTCGTCACGGCAGCTGTTGTCAGGAGACACCGAGGGACAGTGAAGGCCGGGATTGGGGTATGGCCCTCCCTCTGGCTCCTTTTGGGGGCTCTGATGAAGGAATGGCAGACACCACCCCCCCTGACATCTGAAAGCCTGAACTTGATGGTCTTAATAGCCTGCTTTCCCAGAAGGTCAAGCTTAGGAGATGAACTTGAAAGTGCTAGATCTAAAACTGAACACTGAAGGCAATGTCTGGAACGGGTGGACTGGCACCCACAGCACTGCCTCTGAGGCCCCAGTCGAGGAGCAGGAGGCAAACCAGTCCAGGACTCGGAGTCACACGGGCACGCATTCACGGCAGTGGGGACGCATCCGCTCTTGCTCCCTGTGAAGGTGCTCACAGACCTGTGTTTTTAGGAAGACGTCCCAGGTGAATTCCTCACCTTCAGTGAAAGGGTCAAGCAGAGGAAGGCTCTGCCACACCTGTGCTGTAGGAAGCTGGAGTCTGTTTGGGATGTACCCCAACCTCCCATTCTTGAGGATACCCTGAAAATGGTACGGCTGGCCTCTGTCCAGGAGTTGAAAGTTCATGGTAGTTGCGACCTGCAAAGACTCAACTTGTTTTCTCCTTATCTGGCCCGGATGGTCCTCCTGCATACACCCCTTCTCTCGGAATGCAGCCTGTACTGTGTCGTCTGGGGACGGAGATGTGCATGAGATAAAGCTCCCTCTCCACTTCAGCTCTCACTTCTCAGCATGACTCAGCTCCAACACCTCATCCTGCACTCTGCCACCCTCCTCAATAACCACCTCCACCTGTTGCTCAGCTGCTTACAGACCCCCCTGGAGACCCTCCGCCTAAGTCGTTGCATGCTTATGGACCATGACTTGGCATACCTGTCCTTGTGTCCCTGCACCAGTCCCCTAAGGTCCCTGTATTTGAGTGGTATATGCAGGACTGCCTTCAACTATGAGTTCCTCCTTGTTCTGCTGAACAGAGTCTCAGCCACCCTGGTGTCCCTGGATCTAGCGAACTGTGGCAGCCAGGACTCTGACCTCGATGACTTGCTGACTGCTCTGTGCACCTGCTCTGAGCTCGGAAGCTTGATGCTCTGTGGAAACCCAGTGTCCATGCTGTCCTATAGGACCTGCTAGTTCACACTGTCCCAAGACACACAAGCCACCACACTGTGACAATCTGACAGACACACAAGTGATGACTCAACGCTTCGGATAGTTCTAGTCCTGAAGCTGATCACATTAGCC
>NW_022103898.1:7875412-7876936 GCF_000313985.2 Echinops telfairi | reverse complement strand
CTGGAGTCTGTTTGGGATGTACCCCAACCTCCCATTCTTGAGGATACCCTGAAAATGGTACGGCTGGCCTCTGTCCAGGAGTTGAAAGTTCATGGTAGTTGCGACCTGCAAAGACTCAACTTGTTTTCTCCTTATCTGGCCCGGATGGTCCTCCTGCATACACCCCTTCTCTCGGAATGCAGCCTGTACTGTGTCGTCTGGGGACGGAGATGTGCATGAGATAAAGCTCCCTCTCCACTTCAGCTCTCACTTCTCAGCATGACTCAGCTCCAACACCTCATCCTGCACTCTGCCACCCTCCTCAATAACCACCTCCACCTGTTGCTCAGCTGCTTACAGACCCCCCTGGAGACCCTCCGCCTAAGTCGTTGCATGCTTATGGACCATGACTTGGCATACCTGTCCTTGTGTCCCTGCACCAGTCCCCTAAGGTCCCTGTATTTGAGTGGTATATGCAGGACTGCCTTCAACTATGAGTTCCTCCTTGTTCTGCTGAACAGAGTCTCAGCCACCCTGGTGTCCCTGGATCTAGCGAACTGTGGCAGCCAGGACTCTGACCTCGATGACTTGCTGACTGCTCTGTGCACCTGCTCTGAGCTCGGAAGCTTGATGCTCTGTGGAAACCCAGTGTCCATGCTGTCCTATAGGACCTGCTAGTTCACACTGTCCCAAGATGCAAGCTTACCTTTCTACAGTTGCCTGTCCCTCTACATTGCCATGTGGGCCCCATTCAACTCTGAACTGGGGTACCCTTGAAGAAGTGATGGGGGAGCTGGGGCTGACCCTGCAGCCCAACAGGCCCCGAAGATATGCATTGATGATAGGACTTATTACAAAGTTTGTGATACAATCTACGTCCATCTGAACAACTAATGCCATGACCCTCTTCTTTGCCCTCTGTTCTCAATCCTAACTTAACCTTCATCAGGATGAGGTCATGTTTGCTATGTTTCAGAAGGAGGCTGGAGGTATTGATCAGAGGATGCATCTGATATGACCAGCCTGACTGAAGTCAACCCATGATCGCTTCACATCCATCTTCTACAAGGAATGGAAAGGCGGATAAACCAGAGGCAGCGGCCATGCTGACTACCGTCAAGATTTGAGGTCGTCTCTTACTAGCACATAGCTGATTGCTGTGTGGCTGGCAGCTTTTATTATAGAAGCAGACATTCCTATTGGCTCCGTTTCTTCCCCCCATGGCATCCAATCCCTCTCATACCTTCCTCCAATAGCCGATGGGCATAGGGGGACTTTATCCCCAGTGCCTGAATTCAAAATGTTTGCTATAAGCAAAATGTTTGCTATAAGCCTGAATTTTTGGCTATATTAATTTGGTCATTAAGTTTTGCCTTGACAGCTTTTAATGTATAGAAAATAACTATGTCACCCATGTGGCTCTTTTGAATTTTATATATAAAACAAAAGGGGGAATTGTGGGAAACAGAAAAATTTCTCCCAAGTTGTCTCCCCCAAATATGTTAGACTTAGGATACTGCTTGCAGATAATGATAAATGATTGTC
>NW_022103898.1:7872388-7874396 GCF_000313985.2 Echinops telfairi | reverse complement strand
ATGATGCTGAATGCAGGAAGACTACAGACCAATGGGTGGAAAGTCTTGCAGATCCAGTGGCGGGGGAAGCATCTCAGCCCTGGCGTGGGTCTCCGCATGGCTCCTCCAGCTCTAGGACTCTGGCTGCCATCAGCGTAGTTCCATATGTCATGTCAGTAGAGTTCTCAGGGAGTTAGTAGAGAGTGTCTCCTGCCTCCAAGGAGGAAATACAGGAGTTCCCAGAATCCTTAGGAGGCCATGCCCACACAGAGGCGTCATTGGTTATGGGCTGGTTGACAGGCTAGACTGTACCCCTTCACTCAAGTTGACAGGAGATTATGTAACTGCCACATGTTGGAGCTTACCTGGCCCGCTAGGTCTGGAGCCAGCCCAGCGAGCGGCCCTGCCTCTGGTTCAGGGCCTAGGGTGGCAGTGAGGTGCGCCCTGCAGGCAAGAGTTGGGCTAGTTTTGCCATTTCTTCCCCATCATTCTCTGCTCTATCCTGGTTATTGAACACTTGAAATGCCTCCACCACCAGTGGTGAAAGGGGGACCGTGGTCCCCTATATGTCTCTAATTTCCTTTTGATACCAGGGGCCAGTTGTCTAATGGACTAAGCTCTGTTCTACAGTCCCGCCTGCATCCAGGTTCTGGTACAGACACTGGCAGAAAAAAAAAGGAAGCTGTTAATCAGTCTTTGTTCCTGGTCCCTTAGCTGGTATTGGAGACAAGCAGGATGGCCCCCAAATATGAACCTCTTTCTTAACTCACTGACTGCTCGGGCAAGCATCCCTAAGGTGGGGGGCTCTTTCCGAGTGTTATGTCTTCCTCCATGCCTGTGGGTTGGACATGAGCAGTTAGTTTCTGGACAGACAGTGGGTCAATGTTGCTGAGGTTGAGACCCATGGACTCGGTTCTGACCCACAGCAATTCTACGCACAATAGAACAAGGCACTGCCCGGTCCTGCGCCTTTCCCACAGTTGTTCCTGTGCCTGAGGGTCCTCAGCTACAGAATGGGGCAGCGGACCGGCTGCAGCCCAGTGTTCTAGGATGCTGGGGAACAGCCTCAGGGCCAAAGGGTCCAGGAGCCCTGGGAACACTCTGGAAAAGTGGGGCCGGGCCCTGGGGTACAGAGGATTTGTTGAATGACGGATGTATGACGTGAATGGGACTGAGGACCAATGAAACAAGAGGAGGAATGGACGGGAGTGCCTGCAGAGTGCACACGGCTGACACTTGGTTGCTATCCGGGGGGTTTCAAAGTTGAGTCCACCCAAGGTGCCTCTGGAGAGAGAATGGCGACCTGCCCTAGACCAGCCTGGACCCCCCCGGGCAGTCCTGCTGGGGTCACCGTCAGTCAGAGGCCCTTCCAGGGCAACTGGTTTATGAATAAGGACTGACGGATTTTCTGGAGAGTGGAGGCATAGAATGGATAAGTGATGGAGCTCCTGGCGTGGAAGGAGCCCTGGTGGAGGAGGGGCTTCCTTGTTAGGCTGCTAAGTGCAAGGTCAGCAGTTGAAACCCACCAGCTGCTCCGTGGGAGAAAGGGGAGGCTGTGGGTTCTGCTACAGACTGATGCCTCAGAAACAGTCTACACAGCCCTGCCAGGTGAGTCAAAATCTCTTTGATTTGACTCCATGGCTATAGGTTTATTTTTAATCTCTTATTTTTACAGCACAGCCAATCCCCCTGGGGCCAGTGTCCTGTGTGCACCAGGTGAATGACGTGGTGTGTTATTTGCAAAGCTGCCCTGTGTAGGCCCAGGCCAGCCTTGGGGAAATGACCTTCAAGCCTGCCCCACACAGGGCACTGGGTCCTCCAGTGCAGCAGCTGGGCAGCTCAGCATGGGGAGGTCTCAGGAAGAGGCTGACTGGAGCCAGGGGATGGGCCCCTGACCAGTTCTTACCTGCTGGTCCCAGAAGGAGGGGCTTTGGGGCAGCCACAGGTTGCCCCTGTACCTGCCCCTCCACATTCCTGTCCAACTTGCAGCTGGAAAACCTGCTTTTCCCTCATTTCTGGCTCCACCCTG
>NW_022103898.1:7870147-7871769 GCF_000313985.2 Echinops telfairi | reverse complement strand
CTCTGGACCTCCATGTGATCCACTGTAACCCCCCAAAACCCTCTGCCCTCATCACTTGTCAATCCTGAGGGGGCAGACAGCCTCATCTTTCTCTCTAGAGAGGCTGGGGGGTTTAAAACGCGGACATTGCAGGGAACAGTCTAACATTTGCCCTCAGTCACCTCTAAACGGGCAGTTTGGAGAAACAAATCCAAGCCAGGCCTGGTAGTCTGTCCCATGGCACCTGTCTGCCTGGTCCTCCTGTGAAGAAATCCTGGAACAGCGGAGTCCAACCCCAGGGCCTGGGATCGCACCACACCAGGACACACACACACAACCCTACCCCCACCCCACCCCCGCCAGCCTCCTGGAAGGAGCCGGAAGCAAATATTTATTGCTGTCAGGAGTGAGGTGGAAAATTCCCTGCTCAAGCCTGGCCTCCCAGCCGCTGGACCTGGGTGCCTTCCTGTCCGAGGGTGGCCCTCAGCATTTCAGGCCTTGATGCACTAGAACAGGGCCCCAGGCTCTGGAGGGCTCCTGGGATGGGGCCTGGGGCACTGGAATCCCAGCTATGCCTGAGGCTGGGCGGCTATTCCAAGTCTCAGCCTCTATGGACCGTCCTTCCCCCCACATGTACGCATTCTAGACAATCCATGGGGGGACGGGGCCGTGGGCTTGCATCCTTACCCCACGACTGAGTGCACTGCCAGCTAACTCCTCCAGAGCCCGGCGGAGAGAGCAGCTGCCACTCACACCAGCCTCGCTGGTCCCACGGTGCTCCTGTGGTCTGCAGTCCCTGGGGAGCCACGGGCCAGGGTCATCCACACAGTGGTCACAGCCGCCACACAGCCCCCATCGACAGGGTCCCAGAAGTCGACAGACCCTGAGAACTCGAAGACCCTAAGTGCTGTGATCCCAAACAGGCTGAACTGAGGGGGGCGGGGCGGGGGTCCACACAGCCTCGTTGGACTTTACTGAATTGTATGTGGTGTAAAAGTCCCGGATGTGCACATGGGCTGGTGGTGCAGTCATGGAAAGCGTTCGACTAGTGTGGCAGTTACATCATCTCCTGTCAACTTGAACGAAGAGGTGGAGTCTAGCCTGTCAATCAGGTCATAGCCAATGGTGCCCATGTGTGGGCATGACCTTCTCTGGGAATTCTGGGAATTCCTGTCTTCCTTCCTGGAGGAAGTCCCATATTAGCCCATATAGCCAGTGCCTCTTCAAACTCACACAACATGTGCAATGATGCCAAGTGCAGGCAGATCACAGGGGACTGGGTAGAAAGTCTTGTGGATCCAGCGGCAGTGGAAGCATCGTAGCACTGAGCGGGTCTCCACGTGGCTCCTCCAGCTCCCAGGCTCGGGCTGCCATCAGCATAGCTCCATGTGGCTTGTCAACAGGAACATCTTGCAGGGAGGAAGTGTGTGTCCCGCCTCCAGAGAGCTATTTATCTCTTTAATGCCTCCAAATGTGGTCATCCAGCTGCAACCCTGTCGGGGACCTTGGGCCCCAACAGCCAAGATCTCCTAAACAGGCTTTACTCTCAGCCTCAGGCCTCAGGCCTCCAAATGGAGACTTTCCGTTTCCCTTTGCTGCCTTACAGAAAAGCCCTAATGGGCTTAACCTTTTCCCTTATTTGT
>NW_022103898.1:7867484-7869125 GCF_000313985.2 Echinops telfairi | reverse complement strand
GTGCTCGACACAATGGATGGATGGATGGATTGTGATAAGAGCTGTATGAGCCCCCAATACAATGATTAAAAATGAAAAGTCTCAAGATGACAACAGGTTATGTAACTACCACAGCGACCTTATCACAACAGAACACTGCCCAGTCCTGCGCCATCCTCACCTTGTTCCTACGTTTGAGCTTCTTGTTGCCGACCCTGGGTCAGTCCACCTCCTGGAGGCCCTTCCTCTCCCCTGCTGCCCTCCACTGTACCACCATGAGGCCCTTCTCTGGGCTCTCCGGACATTGTGTCCAAAGGATGTAAGACAAAATCTGGCCATCCTTGCCTCTGGCCATGCTTCTTCCAGGACAGATCGGCTTGTCCTTTAAACAGTCCATGGTCATTCGGCAGCACCACGATTCAAATGCATGGATTCTTCTCGAGTCGTTTTAACTCCAGGACCAACTTTCACAGGCATATGGGGCAACGTTAGTAACTCTCTTAAGAGCAGTAGAAAGCCCTGCATTTCTTCCAAGGAACCGCTAGTGAATTGGAACTGCTGACCTTCCCATTAGCTGCCCACTGAGTAACCGCTACACTCTAAGTGTAACCAGTGCGCCACCAGAGCTCCTTAGGAGACGTATTGTTCAAAAAGGTTATACCTGCAACTTGTTACAAAGTATAACTTGCAACTTGTACCATGATGGCCCCCCTCCCCCCACCAAGTCAAGCTTTGGGGAGATGATCTTTCCTTGTTGGCATTTATAATGCCACATATGGGCCTGGTGTGATGTTGCGATGCCATTCCTGATCACTGAAAAAACGGATTACCACACTAAAATGAGTCATCTGCTTTTGGGGGAGGTTAGTTTCTTGTTATATAAAGGTATCCCTGCATATAAAAATTATGTTTACATAATACCATTGTCTCTCAAGTGTGCACTTATGGGCTATGCTCTGCGCTGCTTGCTAATCACAAGGTCACCTTGAGCATTGTGAACAGGTTTGAAATACTGCATAAATGAAGATACAACGTGTACACACACTTAGAAAAATGGGCAGATAGACCTGCTCAAAGCAGAGTTGCCACAAACCCGCAATTTGTTAAATTAAAAAACAAACCAACCAACCCAAAAGCAACAACAGACTATGTGTACTGCACAACAAAACGGGTCTGCTTGTACATCTGCGTTAGCGCTTAGGTACAGAAATGCATGCAATCTGCTTAGTACACTTTTGTTTCACCCAAATGGGGCCCTTCTTGACCTGCTCTTCTGCAGTGGGCTAGCTTGATGTCTCTTGAGGACGACGTGCTGCTACAAGACTTGTACCAGCCCTGTGGCTTTCTGCAGCCTGGCTGGCCTGTCACCGGTTTCTCCGAGCTCCTACGAATGCACAAGCAGATTCTTCCCAGGGCATGGCCTTCTGGGAACAACTTTTGCATTGCAATTGCCAGTAATTATCAATGCATCTTGACTGTATGTTTGATCCATTTTAGATTGAAGTCATTGGTAGAATTCTTCAATTCTTTCAGTTTTAGTACCGGGTGCATCCATTGGAATAATAGTTATATTGATTGGATTTCCTTAAAGGTGGTGTGTTAGTCTGGGTTGACTAGAGAAACAAATTCAGACACTCATATGTGTATAGAAAGAGCTAAAAA
>NW_022103898.1:7863230-7867222 GCF_000313985.2 Echinops telfairi | reverse complement strand
CAGAGAGCTATTTATCTCCTTAGCACCTCCAAACGAGGTCATCAAGCTGCGACCCGATTGACAGGGTAAACTCCAATTGACAACCGATTATGTAACTAGCACAGGTAGATACATATAATCCTATCACAGATAGCATTGTACGGCATGATTGATTTTACAATGTCCTTTTTGACAATCATGCCACACCATTCCTCTTGATTGTATTATTCCCCACATAGTAAATCATATGATTTTCTGATTCAAAATGGGCAATACCAGTCTATCCTTTCCTGATTGCCTGAACTGCCAGGCAAAGAGTGATGTTCCTTAGCCAATCCTATAAAGGAGCGACCTTGCCTGCTGCCAGATGCCCTGGTATTGTAGTGGTTACTTGTTGGACTGCACGTTCAGCAGTTCAAACCCACCAACCGCTCCTCCAGAGAAAGACCGGTTTTGTTAACTGCTGTAGAAAGTTACAGTTTGGGAAACCCCCAGGAACAGTTCTACCCTGTCCCATAGGGCTGCTGTGAGTTGGCATTCACTTGATTGCAATGAGTTTGCCTCTGCTGACTAAGGATAGTCACAAGAGGCAAGTTTTCCACAAACAAAGGTATACTCGAGAAGGGCCTTTACAACGCTTCTCCTCTAATAAAGGGTTTGGGCGGGAAGGGGACTTTTAGGACCTGGCTTGTCCAAAAGGGATTATGCTAATTAATAGGAGACATAACTTGGTTGAAGAACTTACTTGCTGATGAAAATCAAAGATGGATTACAAATCAACGTGAAGAAAACCAAAGCTTCACTAATGGACCAATAGATAACATCCTGATAAACAGAGAAAAGAGTCAAGTGTCAAAGGCTTTCCTTTTGCTTGGCTCCATCAGCCACTCGCACAGCAGCTGCCACCAAGAAACCACACGGTCGTATTACATCGGGTCAATCTGCTGCAGAGGACCTCTTTAAAGGGTCAAAGAGTATAAGGATGTCATTTGGGGGACTAAATGCACTGGACCCAAACCATGGAATTTTCCACTGCCTTGTATGCACACAAAAGTTGGACAATGAATGAGGAAGACTGCAGGTGGACAGAACTATTTGAATTGGGGTGCTAGAGATGAATACTGAACTACTATGAACCACCAGGACAACAAGCAAATCAACACTGGAAAGAATACAGACATGATGCCCCTTGAATCGAGGATGGTAGTGATTTGGAGGGGATGGGGTGAAGCGGGTGTCCTTAAGGACAGGTCTGAGGAGTCACCATGTACCAGAAATGGGGAGGCCGTGAGGCTGATCCACCGGACCCCTCCCCAGGATCTTACCATGCGAGGAAAAAGTTGGGTCCCCACCAACCAGGAACCATAACCGTTTTCTGAAAAACTCAACCCTTGAGCTCAAAGGCCCCTGCCAGACATAGAAAATGGGCCTGGAGCGCTCACTACTTCCCTCCTTTGAGCAGTGTAGACCGGCTGGGGGCCTGCCCTCAGGGCCTCCTGACTTTACCGCTCCATGCGCGCTGGGCTGCCTTCTCCTACCTGTACGTTCAGTGTCTGCGTTGCCGCCCTTGGAGAAACCGTAGCAAGGGAATCCACCTGGAAAAGGGGTCACGGTACCCTAATACTAACATTTACTGATTAAAATAAAAATACTGTGTGTACTTGGATTTGGGGGAGTCCCGGTTGTGTTATGGTTATGCATTGATCTGCAAGGTCGGCAGCTTTCCGGGGAGTAGTGGGTGGGTGGGTGGTGTGTGTGTGTGTGTGTGTGTGTGTAAAAGACCAGGCTTTCTACTCCCGTCAACAGTTACAGTCTCAGAAATCCCCACGGGGGTCGCTATGAGCCATAACTGACACAATGGCTATCAGTAGAAATTGTCTCTGTGGGCGTCCTAAACTGTCAATCTTTACAGGAGCAGAACGCCTCAACTTCCTCCCACGCAGCTACTGGTGGGTTTGAACCGCGGATCTTGCTATCCCGTACGCCACTCGGGTGGTTATAGTTCTGAGACTAGATGGCAGTGAACTTGGGTTCCCCGCCCCCGTGCCCCACTTTCTTTTGTGGTTGGCTGCAGATATTCTTAATGTGATTGGCTAACTCACCTGCCCGTTATCTTTCCCGTGGTCCGACGGGGAAAATGGGGTGGGGGCGGGAAAAGAGTACAGTACCTTAAACTCAGTTGTCTTATTGGCTCCGGTAGCGACGTACGGCAAAGAGCGTGGGCTCCCTCTAATTTGTGATTGGCTGTTATGTCCATCTGTCAGGCGACCGGAATCCCTGTCCAATCCGCTCACTCGCACTATGACCCGCCCGCCCGATTGGCTGAACGGGTGCGAACTACGCAGATTCTCATTGGCCCATATCGCGGCCCGAGCCCGCCCCCCTCCCCGGTTGCCGTGGTTGCAGGCCCGATCCCGCCCTCTCGGTCGCTGACAGTGAGGTTTAGGACGGAGGGAAGGGGCCCCGTTGGTCGGTCTGGAACGAGGCGCCGCCGGCCCGGTCCGCGCCGAGCCGTTGCCATGGCAGCCGCTGCCGGGGGCGCGGACGAGGAGCCTCGCTCCGGCCGCTCGAGCTCGGACGGCGAGTGCGCGGTGGCCCCGGAGCTGCTGACGGCCCCCTTCTCCTTCGCCGACTGGGGGGCCGCGCTGGGCAGCGGCGCGGCCCGGCCCGGCCCGGCGTCCGACGGATCCCAGTCCCCGCTGCGCTACCTCCACGTCCTGTGGCAGCAGGACTCCGAGGCCCGCGATGAGCTCCGTTGCAAGATCCCCGTCGGCCGGCTGAGGCGCGCCAGGCCGCACCGGCGGCTCGGGCCCACCGGCAAGGAGGTGCACGGTGAGACCTGGGGGCGGCCCCGGACCTGTCTGCAGACCCCCAGCTCAGGGCCCAGGGCGACCCTTCCAGTACCACTCGCTACCCCTGCAGCCCTTAAAGGACCCAGAGGGCGTAGTGGTTACGCACTGGGCCTCCATCCTCAGGATCAGCATTTCAACACCACCCGCAGCTTCGCGGGGGCGAAAGAGGAGGCTTTCTACTCCTTTAAAGAGTTTACAGTGTCGGAAACCGACAGGTCCACCCTGCCCTATAGGGTCGCTATGGGTTTGCTTTTGATTTTATAGCATCTAAGGACCGCGAAGCTAAAGACTTAACTGCTCACAACCACCTGCCCCACACTTGTGGCCCTTGGTAATGCCCAAATGTTGATTTCAAGGCAGTGTGACCTCCACAGGTCTGGGCCCATTGGCTCACCTGGCTGTAAACTTTATGGGAGCTGATCGCCAGGCTTCCGCCCACAGAACCCTTGGGTGGCTTGGACACAACTAATCCTTAGGTTAGCTCCCTGCCGCTTCACCAGGCCAGATCCTGTTGCCAAGATGTCCCTGCTTTTTTGATCCACAAATTGGGGTAGACACTTCCATCTCATTATTCGTTAAACAAAAGTATAGACCCTTGAACATTTTTTTAAAAACTAAAATCATTTTTTTTTTAAATTGACCCTTTTAGCCTTAGTTTTCTAGTCTATGAAATGGGTACGACACCTCCCAACCTGGATGCTGTCAGAGTTAAGTTAGGGAATGGAATGCAGAGCCATTCTCCTGCCTTTGTGTTGGTACCTGCCCCCCTCTGCGTCTCACAGTCACCCTCCACGGATTCTCCCCATTTTGCTGCAGAGGAAACAGGCTCAGAGAAATAGCCCTGCTGGTCATATCGCTTGGTCTGGCCTAAGAAGCATCAGGGCCTACTAGCCGATCCCTCTGGGCCACTGCAAGCTTTGAAAGTCTTGTGAAAGCCAGAGAGCATTATGGATTGTTAGGAACTTCCTGTATCCTAGTTGCAGTTTTTGCCCATTTTTTGGACGCAAAGGCATTTGTTTTCTGATTTCATGAGAGTGCCATTGGAGAGTGAAAATGCTTCTGCTAAGGAATTGTCAAATTCAGGTACATCATTTGGAAATCATATATATAACAATATTTTGTTGTTTTGGTACAAGTTGGCGAAGGAAATCCTATTTTCAT
>NW_022103898.1:7861912-7862827 GCF_000313985.2 Echinops telfairi | reverse complement strand
GCTCCCCTCACTGCCTTCTCATGAGTCCCATCGAATCTTCCGTGTTGCTGCTGACAAGCCGGTCTCACCCAGTTATTATGTTGGCTGGCCCCCACACATTAGTTTCCCCCATCACTTCTGCTACATCATGACCCTTAAAAAAAAAAAAAAACTGGGTCTCTCCTATTCTCCCCACAGCTCTGAAGAGGCTGAGGGACTCGGCCAACGCGAACGACGTGGAAACAGGTGAGTGCGCACAGTGGGTGCAGCCCCAGAGCCCTGCGAGCTGGTTGGGAAGGGGGAATCCAGGGAGCCAGTACCTGGGAGGAAGGGGTGTCCGGGCCACCTGCCCACTGGCCCCTTGGCCTGGGCTCACACTTACATTGTGTAAGTTTGCAGTCACCTGCAGAAGAGCCGCTCGGCTTCCATGCTCGGCTTCCCCGGGGTTCCTCTGACTCCCTGGAACTGCCTGATGTCGTAGCTGCACCCCTGAGGCTAGGCACCTGGCTGCCTGGGTCTGCCGGCTGCCCAGCACCCCTCAGCAGAGGCAGAGGGGATGAACCTTCACTGCCTGGGGTCCTCCGACTGGTGCCACCTCCTCAGCCGCTGGCTGAGGCCCGACAGGACTTAGATCACTACGCCACCAGGGCTCCTGATGCTTGATGTTAAGGACACAAAGCTGATGACAACAAAAGCCCTATCACGTAGGTGAAAAAGAAGAATGTAAACTGAAACCATTTCCAAGACAAAAATAACATTCAAAAAAAAAAGTCATGTGTTGAGTTGGTGGGGTGTAAGTTCATGAGCCAGAGAAAGCTGGGTCTGTACCTGGCTTTGCCTCTGCCTGCTGAGTAAGTATCGCTGGGGTGTTAGAGGATTGTTCAGCCTGAGTCTTCTGGTCTGTAAGGTGAGGTGACACCCGACTGATGGAGGGAT
>NW_022103898.1:7859958-7861344 GCF_000313985.2 Echinops telfairi | reverse complement strand
AACTGTATGAAAGGGTTGTGGCGTTAAGAAGGTTGAGGACCACTGACCTAGAAGCATTGCACCAAGTGCATTCAACAAATTTATGAAATAGACAACTCTACAATAACAGTAGGTGACTTCAATAGGCCACTTTAAATTATAGACAAAATACTAAAAATAAGATTACTAAGGACAAAAAATAAATTTAGCCTGCTCTGTTTGGTCCACCATGTAATTAACTCACCCCGAATGTGAGGACTTGGGATTAGACGGCTTTCTACAAGTCTCTGACCATCCTGGGGGCCGGGGCGTGGGGGGATCAGTTGGGGGGCAGCAGCGGCCAGGAGGGGCTGGCTCGCCTGCGCATCATGGCTGCCTGGCCTGCAGTTTCCACCCTGAGCGTCCCTCCCAGGCCCCCCAGGCCCGCAGCTGGACTAACGACTGACATTGCACTTCCCCCCACCCGCACCCCCTGCTTGGTGGCGTCAGTGCAGCAGCTGCTGGAGGATGGCGTGGACCCCTGCGCTGCTGACAGCAAGGGCCGCACGGCCCTGCACTTTGCCTCTTGCAACGGGAACGACCGGATCGGTGAGTCCAGGCTTCCTGCTAGAAACCTGACTGTCTTAGCATCCCCCAAGGAAGTCTGTGATGCCTTTTAAACCACGTTTGTTCCACCTGGGAGGTGTAAAGAGTCCGCCAACGTGAGGAAAACCTTCCACGGAGACGGGTGACACTGTGCGCTCAGACACGGCGAGGACTGTGACAAGGGCCCGGGCCAGGCCTTGTTTCATGCTGTTTGTGCAGCAAGGGGCCCTTGTGGGCTGGGCCAATCGTGGCAGCTAGCCATGCCAGCAGTGGTATGAGCTAGGGGCTAGGGCTCATCCCCCTGCCCACCATGAGCAGCCACCTGACCCAACTCCAGTCATTGAAAATGCGTTTCTGTTCTCCATCAAAAAAACTTTTTTTTAATCATTATTAATCGGGAGGGGGGGATCTTACAAATTTTATAACAATCCATTATTCAATCGTATTAAGCACACTTGGACAGATGTTGCCATCAGCATTTCCAAAACATTTTCTTTCTACTTGATGGCCACCAAATTTTCATGGAAGGAACTCCGAGTTAATAAGAGGCAGAGGGGTCGAACTAGCTTTGGTCTGTTACGCCATTGATGCCCCTAGCCTGGTTGGCAGGGCGGTGTGGAGGTGGCCATGCTGGTAGGTCTCAGTGTGGGGCATTTGCAGCATTTCCAAGTGTGCTGCAGGCAGTTCGTGTAATCCCCGGAGGTAGAAATACTATCACGTACTGATGAGAAGCTGGAAGCCTTGGAAGGGAATAAATGATAAAGCCATGGGGGTGAAGGCAGCAGCCAGGTGGTCAGGCTAGGATCCCATCTCAGGTGGGTT
>NW_022103898.1:7851249-7858556 GCF_000313985.2 Echinops telfairi | reverse complement strand
CCAGCCCCCGTGAGCCAGCCTCCCTGCCCAGGGTGGGGTGAGGGAAACAGTCCTATGGGAGGCCACCCACTTCCCACAGCGCCGCCCCTTGGGTCTCCCATTTCCAGTGCAGCTGCTCCTGGACCACGGGGCCGATCCGAACCAGCGGGACAGGCTGGGGAACACACCGCTGCATCTGGGTGAGTGCCGGAGAGCCCTCGCGATGCGCTTCTGATGGTCCTACAGGGAAAGCCCGTCCCCCAACCAGCTGCCTCCTGCTCCCGCCCGGTCCCCCATCCCTCAGTAGCTGGCTGGGCCCTGGGCTGCAGGCACTGTGAGGAAGGGACTTGAACGCTGCCCTGCTGTCCCCTTGTTGAAGCTGGCCTCTCTGCAGGCTCGCTCCTGCCCTCATGCCCCTGTTCTTCTTCCTCAGCGGCCTGCACCAACCACGTGCCTGTCATCACCACCCTGCTTCGAGGAGGTATGAGGTCCCTGCCCCTCCGCCCTCCTTTCCTCTTCCTCCCCCTGCCAGTTCGCTCACCTCCATGCCCCACAGGTGCCCGGGTGGACGCCCTGGACCGAGCTGGCCGCACGCCCCTGCACCTGGCCAAGTCCAAGCTGAACATCCTGCAGGAGGGCCACTCGCAGTGCCTGGAGGCTGTGCGGCTGGAGGTGAAGCAGGTGAGCGCCCTACCCTACCCTGCGGGGCGCCTCTCCCCAACCCCCTGCCAGCACCCCGCTGCCACTCAGCCTGCCTGCTCCTGCAGATCATCCAGATGCTGCGGGAGTACCTGGAGCGCCTGGGGCGGCACGAGCAGCGGGAACGGCTGGATGACCTCTGTACCCGCCTGCAGATGACCAGCACCAGAGAGCAGGTGGGTCCCAGAGAGCAGGGCCCACTGCAGCCATGCACACGCCAGCGAGACTCTGGAAGCCAGAGCTCACTTGGCGGGGCGTCAGGATGTGCAGGCCAGTGCCAGTGCCTGCCCTCTGGGCCTGTGGTGTTGGGGAGGAGACCTGGGGCATAGTGCGCCGCATCCAGCCTCGGTTTGTCCCACAGGTGGACGAGGTGACCGGTCTCCTGGCCAGCTTCACCTCCCTCAGCTTGCAGATGCAGAACATAGAGAAGAGGTAGCAGCGGCCCCCTGCCCTCGCTCGGCCACCACCCACCACCCACCCTCGGCTCCAGACACAGCCAAAGCCCGGTCTCCGTCCCCACCCCCCACCCCCAGTGTGGAGTGGCCCGTCAGGCCCTCACCCTCACCTGCAGAGGCTAACCCCAGAGCCTCTTTCCTCCACGGCCCACAGCCGCTTCCTCTGCTCCCGCAGCGCCAGGCCAGCGTCCGGCCACCTGCCGCCCTAGGAGGCCCGCCCAGGCCCAGCCTCCTCTCTGTCTCCCTTCCCGGCCACAGGCCTCTTTGCAGCCAGCGGGGTACAGGCTTGGGGTAAGCACACGGCAGCCCTGGGGGCTGCAGTGGGGGCTGTTGGGCTGGCCCCATGCTGTCAGCAGCACCGGCCACCTGACATTCAAGGAGATCCAGTGGTAGGCTGCTCTGGCCGCTGCAAAGGCTGAGTGAAGCCCTGACCTTCACAATGCTAGGTCAGGAAGGTCCTTGTGGAACCCCAAGTGGGAACCCCCTAACTCATTTGGTCCCAGGCCTGAGACTCCAGAGGACTATCGTAGGTGTGCTAGATTGAATAAAGGCCCCCTCCCCACTGAGAAGCCCCTATACTCTAATCCCAGGAAACCATACATGTTACACGGCAACAGAGACCTGGCGGTCTGTGTTTGTTGAGGGTCTCAAGATAGTGTGTGGTGTCCTGGACTCCCCAGGTGGCCTGCCGTCACCACCGAGTCCTCCTAAGAGAAAGGACTCGGAGCCCCGAGGATGGATGGAGGATGGAGGTGGCAGCAGATGGGGGCGAGGGCGGAAGAGGGGGAGCCAGGGCTTCAAGAAGCCAGGAAACTGGCCATCCCCCTTGAAGCCCCGCCCCTCCTCCCACTCCACCTCCAAGAAGCCTGCCCACCAGCCTTGGCTTTGTCCAGGGGAGAGGGGGCCTTGCAGGCACCCCCTGCAGACTGTGAAAGAAGAATAAACTTGTGTCTTAATCCAGAGTGCAGTCTTTCTTACAGCGGCAACTGGACATGAACATGCGATAAAGTCTCAGAGGGTTTGCGCAGCACTTAGCTCACGGTAGCAACCTCCCAGTGGATGGACCCGCACTTGTTACTGGCCTTGGACAGGCAGAAGGAAGTGTCCCCTCAGGGCAGGGCCCCCTTCCACAGCCTGTTAGCCACTGGCCATTTTTATATCCTCAGAGCCCGGACTATGCTCCACGTTCCCTCTCAGCCAGTCAGAAGAAGAGAGCTTGCCTCACAAGTCCTAACTTGCTCAGATGGGAATTGAACTCTCGAAACGAGCTACTCCACAGGCTCTGAAGCAAACAGGGCCTCTGTGGGTACCAGACACTGGCACAGCCTTGGCCGCACTCACACAAGGCCCACCAGCTGCAGGGCGGGCCAAGGGAGAGTGCCGAGGCATCAGGAACTCCTGTTGGGGCGAGTGAGGTACCCACCATGTGCCCACCGCAGTGGATGCTGGGAGCCGGGGCATGTGGGAGAGCTGGGCGCGGAGCAACGTCTCTTCCTTCTTGCCCATGATCCTTGGCCTCCTAAGTGAGCCTGTCCACCTCAGGTCAGGAGGCCCCAGACACAGCCCCACTGGCCTCCTTCCCACTGGAGTCGAAACCACCATCCGCTCCTCCAGAGAGAGAGAGAGATGGTTCTGTCTACTCCCTACAGAGTTACAGTCTTAGAAACCCACAGGGGCAGCTCCACCCTGGCCCCTGCCCGGCAGGGTCACCGTGAGTTGAAATTGACTCAGTGGCACTGAGTTTGGGTGTGCTATGGGGCGAGTCTGTGCCTCTGGCCCCGCACTGGGTCCCCTCTTAGGTGTCACCCGGCAGGCCCCCCTGGTGACCAGGTTGCGCCCTCCCCAACACCACCAGGGTGGTGGAGGGCACATCCAGGTACTTCATATCTCTGGCGTCCTCCCCATTCGCCCTTCCTCCTGCGCTTCAGTCTCATCCTCAGCCACTGAGAGAAGCAGAGCACCAAGCAGATGCCTTAATCAATTCCATCCCATGCAACCAGAAACGGCCCAGCCCTGCTTGGCCTGGCCCTCTGGCCTCGTGCCAACTCCGATCCAGCCAGGGGCTCCCCCAGTGTGCCCAGCAGCAGGCCTGTGAAACTGCTCTTCATTAACAGGGAAGCCGAGCTGGTTAATTGGTGTTTATTTCCCTGGGCACACACCTCCGGTTGATAGATGATGCTGTTCCCACCAGCCTCGGGCTGAGGGCAAGGCTGGCTAACGTGACTGCCTGGGCCTCCACCTTGCCAGCCCTCCCCAGGGCCCAGTTGCTGCCAGGGCCCCGGTGGCTGCAGTTCTTTGCACAAATGAGCTTCTCTCCATCTCAGCCCTCATCTGTCCTTTCTGCTCATCTCTTCCCACTGTTTCCCCTAAAGATTGCAGATCTGAAATCAGACACTAGAATCCAAACACCCAACTTGGCTTTGGGCTGGTTTGGGAGCTCCAAGGGACAGGCTACTTTCACCCTTCTGCGCATGTTTCACTCTTTCTCCATCTGCAAATTCGAAAGCAGAGGACGCTCCCATCCCAGCACCCAGCAGGTGCTCAGAACCCCGTCACCCCACAATTCCACAGGTCGCTGGTTCCAATCTACCCTCTTCTTCCCTAAACCCCCCCCCCATTGCCCTCCATGCCACTCCCATCTGGGGGATGTTCCTCCTCACCCCCAACATTCAACCCCCACGACCCGTCCCAACAAACGTACCGTCATTGTCCACATGTCCTGGCTCTCCGACTTCTCATGCCAGTCTCCCTCCGCGCTCCCTCCTCATGCAGCCTGCCCTCGGCAGCCAGATGTGTTTGAGGTGCAAAACTGGTCATCACTCCTTTGTAGGAAACCTCTCAGGAGCTCCCTCAGGACAAAAGACAGCCTCGGTCTCAGAAGTGATTTACAGACTCCTTCAGGCATAATACAGGAGCCCAGGTAGCAAGGTGGGCTGTTAACTACAAGGTTAGCAGTTCAAAGCCACTAGCCAACCTGAGGGAGAAAGATGAGGCTTACTACTCCTGCAAAGAGTTACAGTCTCCGAAATGCATAGAAGCAGGTCTACCTGTCCTACAGGGTTGCTGAGTCGGCATAGCAGTGAGTTTGGTTTCTGGTTTTCAGGAGCCTGATGCCCCACCCCTCGCTCCTGTGTGTCCTGCCCCAGCTCGGGCAGCAGGCTGGACCACCGGACTCTGGTGCTGTGCACCCAGCGATACTCTTCCCTGCCCGGCGTCCTCCCGCCCCAGCTCTCATTATCCTGATTAACCTCAGGACTTGACTCAGGTGTGCACTCTACCAGGGAGTCTTACCTGAGTCCCCAAACTGAATCAGGGTCTCTTCTCTGGGCTCCCACAATTCCCTGTGCTTCTGGAACTTTCTTTTCTGCCAAAGAGCCCTGTGCCTAGAGGTGCTCCGCTGGGAATGCTGGAGGATAACCCTCAATGGTTGGCACACACAGGAGGAGGGGAGGGCTGCAGGACTCCCACTCCCTCCCCGAGTTGTCCCAGGTGCAGCCTAGACTTTGCAGGCTGGGTGGATTCTCCTGGGCACTGGGGGAGGGGTGTGTATGTGACAGCAGCCTTACTAGACCTGTGGTTCGAGACCCCTTTGGGGGTCAAACGACCCTTTCACAGGAAGGACCCGATTCACAACAGTAGCAAAATGACAGTGATGAAGTAGCACCAAAAACAATTTTCTGGTTGGGGGGTCACCACAACATGAGGAACTGTATTAAGTATCGCGGCATTAGGGAGGTTGAGAACCACTGTACTAGAAACACTGTTCTTGCTGACTAAGTAATGAGGGGCAGCTGCTTCTCTGGGCCTTTCATTAGCCCCTGGAAGGAAGCCCAGGAGCATCTGGGGCCAAGCCCAGGCCCAGCGGCAGGCCCTCAATCCTCCAAGGAAAACGTATTGCCAGGCCCTCATTGGCTCACCTCTCTCAGATCCAGAGCAGTCTGGCGTGGGCCCCTCATTTCCAGGCTGCCCCCTGGTACACAGCTCTCCCGCCAGCTCCGGGAAGCCTTTAATGACATCCTCGTTTTCCCTGAGGATGACCTTCCCATAGCGAGCAAACAGAGACCTTCACCCTTTCACCCAACCCTCGGGGGTCTTCCCCTGGCCTTACCCAGCCTGCCCTCAGCACCAAGAGTCCACCTGGTTCTCCTCTCCGCCAAGTTCCCTGCCTGTTCTTCCCACCAAAACCAAAACCAAACTCACAGCCACGCACATGGTAGAACTCCCGTGGGTTTCCCAAAACTATAACTGTTCATGGGTGGAAAAGGCCCCCTGTTGCTCATGTGGATTAGCTGGTGGTTTTAAACTGCTGACCTTGCAGTTAGCAGCCCAAAGCCTAACCACTACACCACTGGGGCTCTTTTCTCTAGGACAATTTTTAGTAAATATCACCTCCTCTGGGACTCCCGCTGGGTTGGCTCTGTGAAGGCCGGGCTTCCTCCTCCAAGTCATCCTGAGCGTCATACGTCAGGAGACTGAGCTTCAGGCCAAGCCTGTGTATGCCCAGTGGGTCCCCTGTCTGGCACGCAGCCTCCACTGTGCAGGGTGACCACCACTCTGGCCTCTGGCTCTGTGGAAGGTGGCAGGCAGTGATGCAGGACCTGGCAGCTGACTCCTATCTGGACAGACTTCCCCAGGGTGCCCTGGCTTGCCCACAGTCGAGGGGCTCAGGATAGATAGGAACACACAGGGTCTCAGGCTGCTATCTAGAGCTCATCAACATTATTGGTGTATGGACAGAAAGGAGGGGCGGGTGGAGGTGGATGGCTTTGAAACCGCCGAGACTGATTTATTGGTTAATTAGTGGGTTTCCAGGGCCGTAGACTCCCCAGCGGTGTGGGGGACAGGAAGGAGGGGGCCACACAGCAGCTGGGGCTCAAGTGAGTCTCCGTTTTCCCCTGCTGCATCAAATGGTTGAAAGAGCACTGGACAGAGTGGGCTTGACGGTCATCGGAAGGCCACCTGCACCCAGCAGCCCGAGTCCCTGAACAGAACTCTCAGGCAGGGTGCCCAGTATAAGGTGTGAGGAGCAGCTGCAGGTTTGGACCAAGGGCCTGGTGCCCTTCCTGAGTCAGGAAAAACCAAGAAGGATGGAAACAGAGAGGGGAGCCTCGAAAGATGCAGGCGTGGAGGGGGAGGGGGGGAGGGGTTGCGGGGGAGGGGGCGTGAGTCCCAACAGTGAGGCAGGCAGCGGTGGCTTTGACCCCACCCGTCTGGGTGGCTCCGAGCAAGTCCCTCTGCTCCTCTTGGGGGTGCCCATCCTCGCTATTCTGGGTGCTCAGGTTGGTTTCTGACTCGTGTCGCCCCCTAAGGTTTCCCAGGCTGGAGGTTTCCGGAAACAGCCAGCCTGGTCTTTTTCCCGTAGCACCACAGGTTAAGTGCAAATCCCCCGGCTCCACCCTCTACCAGGTGGGGCGCATCTTGGATGATTAGACAGACCTGGCTTGAGATCCATCCACCTCAAACACCCTCTGACTCATCGTGACCCGGCAGGACAGAACTGCTCCTGCGAGGACTCGAGGGGACTGTGAATCTCCCCGGAAACAGACAGCCTCATTACCCCCCACCCCCAACCTTTGCTTTAACCACTGCGCCACCAGGGCGCCTCTTGCGATGCATTGCTCACTACCGCAGGAGTCCATTCATACTCACATCGACCCTACAGGACAGGGTAGAACTGCGCCTGTGGGTTTCCGAGATTGTTAACTCTTTATGGGAGTAGAAACCCTCATCTCCGCCCCGCCCTGCGCCCCTCTCCCCCAGTGGGTAACCACTACCGGTAAACCAGCAGGCAGGGTAAGTTAATACATGTTTGCTCTGCTAATCACTGCCGCAGAACTCGGAGTGAAGAAGGGGCTTGCTCCCCGGTGGTGGTGCAGCAGACCCTAGGGTGCTGGCCTAATTGGAAGGCGGGACCAGGGAGAGTCTGGGGGCCGCACCTGGCTGGGTTGATCTATTTCCATCACCCAGAAGCGCTCACTGGGCTGGAGTCGCAGCTCAGCCACGCGCCATCGCCACCGTGGAGCTGGGGCGAGCCGCTGCACCTCTTGGAGCGCTCCGGCCCCCGGCCCCATCCCGCACTGGTGGGACGGGGCGGATGGACAGACAGACGCACAGGCGGCAGTGTAGGAAGCCAAGTTTTATTCCTGGCCCGCGGCGAACGCGGCCGGCGCGGCC
>NW_022103898.1:7838039-7849528 GCF_000313985.2 Echinops telfairi | reverse complement strand
CCCTCCCCAGCCTGGTCCAGCCAGGCCCGGGGGCCCAGCGTACCTGTCCACTGAGACGGCGGCCAGGGTGAAGCTGCTGGCATACATGGTGAGGTAGATGAGTAAGTGCACGGCCTTGCAGACGAGGGGCCCGAAGAGCCAGGCGTCCAGCGTGTAGATGGCGGCCTGGAAGGGCACGCAGCACAGGATGAAGCAGAGGTCGGCCACAGCCAGGTTGAGGATGAACAGGTCTGTGGTGCTGCCGGGCTCCTGCCAGGCTCCCGGGCTGGGCTGCAGCAGCACGGCCAGCACCAGCCCATTGCCCACTGTGCCGAGCAGGAAGATGAGGGCGAAGACCACAGGTACCGCCACGGCTGCCACAGCCCCCACGGCCCCCGTGCTGTCCAGCGAGATGTTCTGGGCATCAGCCATCTCCCCATCAGATGGGCACCTGGAGAGAAGCTGGGGGCTCAGGGCAGAGTGGCCAGCTTTAGGCATTCAGTCCTGGGATCTAATCCCCCCTCGTCCCCTTACGCCTGCCTGGGCCAGACTAGGTGTTCATAGTGGGACAAGGAACTGAGCCCAAAGACATCATTAAGCCTCATTGCGTGAGCCCCTGGCAAGAGATAGGATGGGCCCGCTCAAGCCCAGGGCTCGAGGGTTGAAGTGTTAGGTGAGGCAGGTAAAGGCATAGGCAGGTGGTGGGGACATGGTGGGTGGAGGTACGGGAGCCCCAACCCCAGGAGCTGGCTTAGTGTCCTGACTTCTCCAGCCCAGGGAGCCCCTTGAATAATGGGTTCTAATTGGGAGCTGTACCCTCCGCAGAGCACAAGTGACATCTCTGAGGGACTGAAGACAACAGCCCAGTTCCGCTTAGTCCCCATAGTGGCTCAGGTGGGAGAACCCCACAGATCTCTGACCCCCTTCTGCCCCTAAGGAAATGGAAGTTCAGACAGGAGAGACACCGGAGGGAGGCGCTCATTGAGTGGTGCGTGCATCTGTGCTCCGGTGCTGAGAGCTAAGCTGAGGCTGTCACAGTGGTGCCTCAACACACGAATGGTGCGTGAGCGCGCTGTGTCCTTCCGCACCCCCACACCCCACTCCCAACAGCAGCACCTACCTGTGGATGCTCCTAGGTACCTGGGATATCCGGGCGGTGGGGTGAATTAGGAGCAAGGCAGGAAGAAGGGAAGAAAGGTGCCCAAGCTCCCAACTTGTAGTCCCTGAAACCCAAAGGGGTGGCACCCCACCTGGCCCCTAGATCCGGGCCCCTGCTTGATCCAGGGGGCAGTGGCCAGGCTGAGCTCCTCCTGGCTGAGCAGCCACTGCTCCGCGGTCCCTCCCCTCAGGTCCAGGGCTTCTTCCTCCTTAGCTCTTCCTCTTTAAGGACCCTCCTCTGCTGGGCTGGCTGTCCTCAGGAGCAGCCACTGGCCAGCACCTCTCCGGTTCCCCTGGGTGGCATGCTCTTCTGCCTGGCTCCTCTCTGCATGACTGTTGCCTCTCTTTCTGCAGCAGCGAGTAACCCATTGATCCTGCTCGCTGAGATGCGCTTGGTAGTTAACCCCTCCGTGCCCAGGGCCCAGCCGGCACCACTTCCTGTGGCCCCGCCTGAAGACTGGTCACATGCACACACTACTCAGTTCCCTTCCTGCTGTGAGCCAGGGCCTTGCTCCCAGATGTCCATTCTTGGATGGAGCAGGTCTGGGATCTGAATTCACATCCCCTTCTGTGGGGCAGACCCCTCCCCATGGCTCTGAGCAGCTCCAGAGCCCCATTTGGTCCCAGAAACTAGTTCCAGGGGCTCAGCTTGGCTGGAGAGCAGAGGGTTTGTGTGTCTGTCCAGTCTGACTTTAATCCGAGGACAACAGGGAGCTGATAGATCGATCCCGGAGCAGGGATGTGATGGGTCCATTTGTTTTGCAGGAAGATTTCCGTGGTCTGGGTGACAAGAAGGAACGAGAAGTGGGCAGACTGCATGAAATGACCCAGGAGAAAGGCAACGAAGTCACAGGGTTTGGCAAATGACTGTGATTCAGGCTTGGGTTTCTGACCTGGCCCCACTGGGGAAGGAAGGGGCCAGATGCCCCCGTGGGGGTGGGGTGTACTGGGAGAGCAACAAGGACAGGTGGCTGAGTTTGGTACTCCATTCTTTCTGTCGGACAGCCTGTGGGTGGGGACAGATGACGGGTTCCTAAGCCTAGAGTGGGGGCGGGTGGTGGGTGGGGGTGAGGGGCAGTTACTGTAGAGAAAGGGGTAGGAGTGTGTGAAATGGTGCTTCCCACAGCAGCCCTGGCTTCATTCCAGGTGGGGAGGGGCTCAGCTTGAGGATCCAAGTGGAAAGGGGTGGGGCCAGTCTTGATGCCTGCAGTAAGGAGGGTGAGAGTAAAGGTGGCAGGGACAGGGTGCAGTCTTCCTAGAGATGGAGGGGTGGGGGACCTCAAGGGGAAGTCTTAAAAAGGGGGAAGGTCGGGTGGCAGAGCAGTAAAGAAAATGTCCTAAAACTGACTGATGATAGTTGTGTGACTTTTCATGATAGGCTGAACTACTGAATTGTATGACAGGTGAACTGTAGGCTAATAAAACTGTTGGGGAAAAGAGTTACCGTCTTTCTTGGGGGTGTGGCAGGGGAGATTGGGGGGAAATGGGGAGCTAATAACAAGGGATACAAGAAAGAAGAAAATGTTCTAAAACTGTGGCGTTGACTATACAAGTCTGATGAGATTGAGCTATTGTGTATGTGGATTATATCCCAATAAAACTGTTAAAAATAGTTACAGGGTATCTAACCAGATGAAGCCACTGTCAGATCCCCATGAGTCTTCTAGCTGCAAGTCTTGCTTGCTTGTTCCATGACAAAAATTCCCACTTTATTTTTCTGATTTTGACTTTCTTTTGGGTTTTCTAGTTTGCGAAGTACAGGAGTAGAGGCACAGAGATAAGAATTGGTGCAAGGGTTTATAGGAGGGATGGAGGGGAGGGGTGGGGAGGGGAAGGGGGAGCAAACAGTGTAGGGGGGAGCACTCTCTAGAACTGATGGTGATTACACAACTCATAAGTGATTTAACCGTGGGGGTTAGAAAATGGTCTAAAGTGGATTGTGGTAGATGAAAATACAACTCTTCTTGATGCGGTTGAACTGTTGAATTGTGTGGTCTGTGGATCAAATGCCAATAAAACTGTTAAAACAAAGTTCCTCTCAGAAACCCAGGGGGCAGTTCTGCCCTGTCCTATGGGGGTCACTGTGAGTTGGAATCCAGTAAGTTGCAGTTTTTTTGCTTTTGAAGGAAGTCCTGGGAGCCCCCTGGGATTCTCATCAGTGCTCACAGGGGTCTCCCCAAATCTGCTGTCACCCCACCCAGATCCAGAACCCTTGGTTATTGGGTTGCTTTGGCTTGGACCTACATTCCTGGAGTCACAGTGCTGGATGAAGGAATCCTAAGAGTTGGGTCCCAAGAAGGGTGGGTTTTCAGGACACTAGGGAAGGCAAAGCACCATTTTGATGACCTGAAGCCTGGACCCACAAAGTTAGCATGCTTGCCTACTGCTGCCACACACACACACACACACACACCGGCAGTGGGGGGTGGAGGCACAGGGGAAGGAAGGAGGGAGACAGGTGAGACATGACACAAGGATGCGGAGTGCCCCCTCCTCTTGTCCTGAGGGGCCATGATCCTGAACCCTACTAGATGCAGTAGACAGTACATGGCTAGGGGCTGATACGCCACCTCCCCTTAGGCCTCATGTGATCAGAGACCAGATCCACATCCCCGTCTGACCCCTTCGGTATAGCAGTGGTGGGAGCACTAGTGCAACAAACTGGCCCAAGAGGTCATCATGCTGCCTGCAGGGGTGATGCCAGGGAGCCGCTAAGAGGATGTGCTGCCGGCTGGCAGACTTGCTTCCTACTTTTTGAGGTTGGCCTGGGTGGACCTGCTCCTGAAGTCCAGTCCAGATGTCTCTGGTGCATTGTCCCCTGCCAGCCAAAACTGACCTCGCACAGCTGATGGGCACAGCTTGAGTGTTGGTGGGGAATCAGGCTGCGTGCCCTCTGCAGCAGTGCGCCTGGTGCCCAACTGGGTGCAGGCAGCCTGCAAATGATGTGGCCACAGGTGCCCCAGGCCAGCCTTCCTCCTCTCTGGAGCCCAGCCTCAGTGCCTCCAAGGTCCCCCAGTATCCCAGCTTGAAGACCCAGCAGGATCCTACCAGCCTTACCCAGAACAAACCCCAAACTAAACTCACGGCCCTGGACTTGGTTTTGACTCAGTGACCCTATCTCCTGGTTGTGTTTCTGAGACTGCAACTTTCACTCCGTCAAGCTGATGCCGAAACCCTGCAGGAGAGTAGAACTGCCCTCGTGGGTTTCTGAGACTGTAACCTGTTTATGGGAGTAGAAAGCCCCATCTTTCTTCCACAGAGTGGCTGGTGGTTTCAAACTGTTGACCTTGCCGATTGCAGCCCAACTTGTAACCACTATGCCACCAGGGCTTTTTCGAACTCTGGATGGACACAGAAAGCTTTGTCTTCTCCCATGGAGAGGCTGATGGCTTAGAACTCTGGACCCTGAGGTGAGCAGGCCAGTGTGTAACCAACCACAATACGAGGGCTTCTTTATCTAGGGTGTCCATCCGTCCTAAAACGCTGGGGCAAAGTGGGGGGCTGGGGGGGCCGTGTGCCTGGCATGTGGGCCTAGTTCACTGAGGTTCATGAAGGGCCTTCCCCACTCGGCCCACTCCACTGACAAGGGAGCTCTCGTCACTGAGCCCACCCCATCTCAGGAAGATGGGCGGGGAGGACCTGGAGACAGTGGAGAAGTCAGCTGGTGGCTGCCCTGGAGGGTGGGGCTGGAGGGCTACCATGGAGGCTGCAGCCTGTGCTCGCTACGCCCCCTGGTGGCCGATCACCCAGCGGGCCTTGGCATGAGGGCACGTTCATTTTGCTTTGATCAGTGGGGAAACCGAGGCACCCAGTGACGATGGGACCTGCCCAAGGCCAGAGTCAGGGACAAAGCAGGCTCCCGGTGTGTCAGGGGCCTCTCAGTGGCAGTCCACATTCTGGGTCCCTGGGGGCCTGAATCTTCTTTCCCTTCCTGCAGACATGAGTTTGGGTACCCAGCCCCTTAATTTGGGCAGCTGCAGGGTGGCCCGTGGGTGGGGACAGAGGGTGAGGTGTTCACCAAGGCCAGACTAGGGGTGGGGTAGGGGCTTTAAAGAGGTAGGTGGCATTGAAAAGGGTGCCCCCACAGCAGCTCAGGGCTCCCACCCGTCTCCCTACTGCCTGACCCCATGTGGGGAGGGCTCGGCTCTGGGTGCCATCCTAGGGCTGTACTGCCTGGGAGCAGCCGCAGGGCCGGGCTGCCAGGAGAATGAAGAGGACAGAGGCTTGCTGGCCGGTCTGCGCAATTGTTTCACACTCGGGGACATAGTCACGGGCCTTGTCCGTGGCCGGCCTGAAGGCCGAGCGCCCCTGGCCCAGCCCAAGCTGATCGGCGGAGGGCAGAACCTGGCTCAGGCCAGCGCCCCGTGCAGCCGGCCCACATCCACAAAGGCCTGCACGCAGCGGTCGATGTCCTCCTCGCTGTGCACCGCGGAGATCTGCACCCGGATGCGGGCCTTGCCCTTGGGGACCACAGGGTAGCTGAAGCCAATGACGAAGATGCCTGGGCAGGGAGACAGGCCACCTGGGGCTCGCCACAGTGGACCCAGCACCCAGGTCCCACCCTCCAGAGGCCTGAGGGTTCCCGTACACCGGGTGACAGAGGGCCTGCAGTTCTCAAGCTTGAAAAGCTGGCTGGGCTAAGGGTGGTGGGGTAGGGGGTCGGGGTACATGGGAGGCTCCCAGGCCAGGCCTTTCCCCTTGCCTCTTAAGCCCGCTGACATTGAGTCGGTTCCAACCCAGTGATTTTCAAGGACAGACTAGAACCGTGCCCCAGGGTTCCAAGGCTGCCTCCTTTTCTTCCCTTAGAGCAGCTGGTGGGTTTGAACTGCTGACCTTAGCTAGCAGCCCAGCACCAAACCCAGCCCACTACCAAGGTGCCTTCCCTATCCCCTCACTCTGGTCACTGTGGTCCCACGGGGCCTCTGTTCCCCCTACCTCTCTTTAGCATGTCGTCTGCCATGCGAGAGGCCAGCCGAGCGTCCCCCAGCATCACGGGGCAGATGGGATGACTGGCCCCTGAGATGGTAAAGCCAGCAGCCTCCATCTTACTGCGGAACCTGCGGGCATGGGCTGGGTGTCACGGGCAGCTGGGGGCAAGGGGCTCAAGCTCGGGCCCAATCTGCCAAGGGACTGAGAGACAGGTGGCTGGGGCGGCGCCAGGCTGGGGGAAAGACTGGGGCTGCCGGGGCATGGTGCAGTGGGGAGATGGGAGACGGAGGTGGACCAGCAGACAGCCCTAGGCTGAGCACCAAGGCCCCCTGCAACCTTACTGGGTGGTGGTGTCCCTTGTCACCCCCTGCCCCCCAGACTGCCTGGCCCTCCCAGGGCTGCACCGGTGGGTCTTGGCCGCCATGGACTGGATAATGGCGTTGCTCTCCATGAGCAGATCCAGGGCCTTGGAGGCGCAGCCGACGACGGCGGGGGGCAGGCTGTTGGAGAAGAGGTAGGGCCTGGCCCGCTGCCGGAGCAGGGACACCAGGGCTGCCGGCCCCGTCGTGTAGCCCCCTGAGGACAGGCGGAGGAAGGGTTAGGGGTGAAGAGATGGAAGGTACCAAAGCCCCTCCTGAGAGCACAATCCATGCCACCTCTTCCCTGCAGCCCCAGATCACTCCTTCCCACCTTCCCGAGACCCCTCTAGGGCCCTGCCAGGGAGGGGGGACCCCGGGGCACCTGATGCTCCGCCCAGAGCCTTCCCCAGAGTGGAGTTGATGATGGTGACCTTGTCCATCACACCCAGTAGCTCATCGGTGCCCCTGCAAAGGAAGCCGCCACAGCTGCCTTGGGCTACCCACAGCCAGGGAGTATGGGAGGGGGTGGCAGTGGCCGCCCACTTGGTTTCCCACCCACCCTCAGGACCCCGACCCTGGGCCTTGGGTAGCACGGGCTCCCACCGTCCTGTGGGTCCCAAGAAGCCAGTGGCATGGCATTCATCCACAAAGACCAGGGCGCCGTATCTAGAGGCAAGGCGACAGAGCTCCTGCAGAGGCGCAATGTCACCGTCCATGGAGAAGGCCCCGTCGGTGGCCACCAGGCGCAGCCGATGCTTCTGTAGGGGACACAAGGGCACAGGTTGGTGGGCACTGTGAGCGGGAAGCTGGAACTTGGGGTCCAACCTTGGCTGCCTGAACTGACAGGCTGTCTATGCGTGGGGGTTGAAGCTTAGCCCCCGGCTCCCACCTGGGCCTCTTGCAGCTTGCTCTCCAGGTCGGCCATGTCCAGGTGGCGGTAGCGGTACTTGTGGGCCTTGCACAGACGGATGCCATCGATGATGGAGGCGTGGTTCAGCTCGTCCGAAAGGACAGCGTCCTCAGGGGTCAGCAGGGCCTGGAGGGAGGCAGTGGCAGCCCAGCCAAATGCCTAACTATCTGCCTTGAGGTTCCCCTGCCCCGAATCTCCCCACATTGAAATTCCCTTGCCAACCAGAGCCCCCATGCTCCTTGGCACTGCACTGTACCAGGGGCCTCGCTCTCACTCTGTTTCTGGTGTGAGATGATTAGCCAAAAGGTCGATGCTTCAAACCCACCCAGAGATGTCTAGGAAGATCCACCTGGGGATCGGATTCTAAAAGGTCACAGCCCCCACATCCCAGTGGAGTTCTACTCTGTGCACATGACAATGACCTACAACACTCCTACCGCACCTGGCCTGGCTTCCACTGTCTCCGATGTGCCAGGAGCCGGCCACCATGCAGGCGCCAGGGTCCCTACTCCCCCTCTCCTGGACACAAACCCAGCCCAGCCTCGACCACTGTAAGAAATGGGAGCTGGAGCCCCTCGGCAGGGCGCCTGGCCAGCTTCTTCTGACCGTCCACCTTCCAATCCCGCCTGGGCCTGACGGGCCCCACCCCACCCCACCCCCAGCCTCCACGCACGCACCTCAAAGAGGCCCGCGTTGGCATCGAAACAGCTGGGATAGAGGATGGCATCCTCCCGCTGGTGGAAGCGAGCGATCTTGGCTTCCAGATTCTTGTGGATGATCTGGAGGGAGGGATGGAGGGAGACAGGTGTGGTGTGTTGTAGTGGTGGTGGTGGGGAGGCGGGGGCAGGGACGGGCATGTGAGACAAATGCTGGGGGGCAGAGGCTTGGAGGGCCAAACACAGAGCCTGGTCTCCCCACTTTCTGCCCAAGGGTAACACAGGGGGCCTGGCTGGCGGCAGACCTCCGTTTCCCCTCCTCCCCTGCGGATCCAGGAGCCAGCAGAAGGCGAGCAGTCTTTCCCGAGCGCAGGTGGAGTGCCTTTGGGGCGTTGAATGGCAGAGGAGAGGATGATGTGCGTAATCTGAGCCATTAGGGCCTCCAGCTCTGTCTGAGGAGGGTTGAGAGCCCGTGCACCTGGTGAGGGCTGGGCTGCACAATGTCCCGATGGGAGCTGGCTGTTCTGCTTCTAACCTGCACGTCACCCCCACCTTTCAGAAAGGGCAGCAGGCAGGTCAGGCGCATGCACACTGTGCCGGCCAGATCTCAAAGGAGGATGAGAAAAAAAACAAGCAACTGCCCTGCTACTCTCTCTGACTCACAGCGACCCCACCCAGGGGTCCTGGGGTTTTGGAAATCTCTCTGGGACCAGACAGCCTCATCGCTCTCCCAAGGAGCAGCTCGAAGGTTGGAACCCCTGACCTGGCTGCTGGGGAGCAGACCAACACTTACTGGGCAGCGCCTATCACAAAGCAAAAAGGAGCTCATATTTGTGATGTACATGAAACAGGCCCCTCGCCTTTATCCAACATTATGTTGTTTCAAGTCAAAGACTATCTATGTACAGAGAAAGAGATGACATGGATTGAGCCAGAAGGAGCCCTGGTGGTTCTAGTAAGCTTGGGCTGCTAACCTCAAGGTTGGAGGTTCAAACCCACCAGCTGCTCCAAGACAGAAAGGTGAGGCTATCTGCCTGCATAATGACAGCCTGTAAAATTGTGGGTACTGTCACAAATTAGGAGCCCTGGTAGCGTAGAGGTTACACGTTGGGCTGCTAACCCCATAGCCAGCAGTTTGAAACCACAGATGTTTCAAGGAAGAAAGAGGTGGCTTTCTACTCCCATAAAGAGTTCTGGTCTTGGAAGCCCTCAGGAGTAGTTTGGCTCTGTCCTGTAGGGTCGCTGTGCTTCCGAACTGACCGGATGGCAGTAAGTTTGTTTGTGTTTTCTGTCACAGAGGAAAGACACACACACACACACACACACACACACACACGCTGAATACAGTGCCTGGCATATAATAAATCAAAACCCACGGCTGTCAAGTCCATTCTGACTCATAGTGACCCTTTCCAAGACGTTTTGTGACAATAATCCACAGTTTTACCAACAAGGAGAGTTAGGAAATCTGCCCCATAGTCATAAACCAAAACCAACCCAAACTCACTGATTGAGTTGATGCTACTCACAGCGACCCTAGCGGGCAAAGTAGACCTGCCCTTGTGGGTGTGAGACTGTAATTCTTGACAGGAGTAGAAAGGCTCGTCTTTCTCCTTCGGAGCAGCGGGTGGTTTTGAACTGCTGACCTTGCAGTTAGCAGCTCAACTAGTGCCCCATAGTCATAGAGCTAATAAATGAGAGCGCAGGGAGACATCAAGCTCAGGCAGAAGAATTCCAGCACCTCGGTCCCAATCCCTGCCGTCTACACCCTTTCTCTCCGATGATGGGGTAGGTGGGATGGGACCTGTTCTGTAGGTGGGAAATGAGAAGCCAAATGACTTGTGGAGGCCTCTCAGCAAACAGACATAAGGCAAACTTCCACCTGACAGCTCAGGGATCAAGAGTGGGGCCAGTGTCCTTGGAGGAGCTGAGCTGGCTAAACCAGCCCTGCTGACTGTGGGAAGTGGACAGCTGGGGTCAGTGGCCAACCCGGGGACAAAACCCCCCTCCTCCCGCTATACCTGGGTCCCACAGATGAATCGGACGGAGCTGAGGCCAGCTCCAAACTTCTCCAGGGTCTGTAGGCCTGCTTGGATCACCTCAGGGTGGCTGCTCAGGCCCAGGTAATTGTTGGCACAGAAGTTAAGGATTCCTGAGGTGGGGGAGAGAAGGTGGGAGGTGGAGGTCAAGGTAAGGACGGGCCTGGAAAGATATTGGTGCCAGACTGAGAGAGGGCATGGCCCTGTATCTGTGGCACAGAGATGTGAGCCCTGAATTCGACAGCAAGAGTGAAGGGGGCCAGGTAAACCTCTCACTGCACGTTAAAGTTTAGACTCTGGCTTTGAGGACACCAGTCCTTCTGCATGCGCTGCCAAGAGACCACCCCAAGTCCCTCATCTGGGGCTCAGTTTCTCCTGCGTAATGGAAAGGAGCAGATTCAGAGGCCCCCTCGGTGGGCCTCAAACACCCCACGTCACTTGCCATCTGGAATGGAATCGCATGCCCCAAGGGGCTGTGATTCTGGTCTCACTCCCTAGCAGGCCCTACATTGTGAAGCCCGAAGTGAACACATCTGAGGAGGCGTGGCACAGGCTGGGAGAGGCAGACCCAGGACAAGGGGGACCGAGGTCTGATTTTCCAAGCTGGGGCAGCCCGGGTTCCGGGACCTCCATTTTGCGGATCAGGAAAACAGTACCAAGGACTCTGTGTCTATTTCTCTGGCAGAAGGCAGCGTGGTGGCCTGTTGGTAACCAGGCTGGCTCAGAAACAGGGTAGCAGCCAGTGATCCAAAAGACACCGGTAAGAGAGGCCTGGCTTGATTTCTGCGGCTGCCCCCAGCCCGCTTCTACTCCGGTGACTTTGGACTCTCTGGCCACCTTCCAGATGCGAGAGCCCAGGGCCCTCAACCACAGCCCAGCTGGGACTGGAGTTGGGGGTCGGGGTTGGGCAAGCCACTTCTCAAACCCAGAGTTTCAGCTTCACCGTTTGTAAAACGGGATTATTCATTCCTACACCGAGATCTGCAGGACTCCACAGGCGGCAATTATGAGGTCTTTTGCAAAGCAAGAAAGGCAAGTCTGGCAGCCACTCCCCGCCACACAGCCTTGAAGCCACCCAGCCTTGAAACCGGTGGTTGGGTGCCGGCTGGGCTGGATCTCTCTCCTTTTATCTCACTGCTGGGCCTCCATCCAGCCGCGTGCTCAAGGGCAAATCACCTCCCTCACCGAAAACTGGTTCCACCAGGTTAAATACAGGGAGACCACAAACCCGGCCCGATGCACGGGTAGGGAAGCGGCAGCTAGCGTGTGTGCTGGTGCTGACCCCCTCCGTTGCAGCCCAAGCCCCAGGTCAGCCGATTCCGGTGTTACCTCCGGAGACGCCATCCACGTGGATGTGTGGCCCCTGCTGGGACGTGATGACTCGCTCGCTCTTCCAGGTGCCAGCCGCGCGGATCCCTTCCAGCTCCTGCTCCAGGATGCTGCTCAGCTGGGCCAGCGC
>NW_022103898.1:7836203-7837732 GCF_000313985.2 Echinops telfairi | reverse complement strand
GCTGAAAGCGTTCGTGTGCATTGAGCCTGGAGACGTCTTCTGTCCCGGGAGGAAAGGAAAGAGGGTCTTGCCCCACGAGAGACTCCCTCTTCGCGCCCACCCCCTCCTCTGTCTATACCTTTCCACGCGAAAGGAAAGGGGGTGCGGTGCACTGGGAACCCCAAAGGGTTAAGCCTAGGAGTAGGCCTTCAGCCAAAGGTCAGTCTGGAGGTTTTCCGTGACTCACAGTCACGGTCTGGGCACCATTGCCCCCCTCCCCCGTGCCCCCTACGGCCCGCACCCCCACTCCCGCCTTAAAAATGAGAAAACACACGTTTTTTTCCTTTTCGAATTTTATTTTAAAGTTGTCAAATTACAAAGACGGCAATTTCTTTCCTGCACAAAAACAAACCCTGCCTCCCCCAATCCTATTTTATTAAAAATAAGAGAAAATTGACTGTACAGGTTTTTTCCTTAGCTCCTGAATGTGTTAAGTACAAGCACTAGATATGTATATATGTACGAGAAATTCAGCCCCCTATATACATACATATATGCACTCCTATATGCACAGATCTGTCAAACTAGCAGATTCAAAATTTTGATGTCTGTCCACGCCTCCCTACCACCTTACAGCTATGTTTAAAGGCTCCCTAAGTTTAAAGGTGCAGAATCTTTGAATTTGGGTATGGCAGGGCTGGAGAGTCCTGCCAGGGATGCCCCCCACTCCCAACCAACCTAACCCTCTCACAGGAGAACCACTTCCCAAAAAGGTGGGGGCAGGGTAGAACCCTAAGATACAATGCAATTGTGTGGAAAAACCCAGCTTTCAACGGGGCACACTGAGGTACTTTGGCTGACTGACTCCCCACCCTTTCTAAAAAGTTTCCACTCCTTTTTTACATGAATTTCTCCAAAGCCACCCCCACCCCTCAGTTCCCAGCAACCCAGTGAGGGGCCGCACACAGCGTGTCCCCTCACTGACGGCTACCTTCCCTAAACAATAGGGGGCTGTAGGGCCGACCAAACCAACCTGGGACGGACACTCCACAACTTATATTCCCTTTGATGCTGGGGTGCTGCTCCCATCTTCTCTCCTAGCCAAAGCTTCAAATTTCTCTCAAGACGTGACCAGCTCCCAAGAAAGCTCACCTGCCTCAAAGATACCCCTGATGGAAGATAAAGTACTACAAGGGGATGGATGGGAGGGATGGACAAGAGGTGGACAGGACAAGCCACTGTGAGCTTTGAAAAGTTATTGAATGCAAAAATTGATCTGCAGATCTGTATTTAAACTCCCAACTAAGTCACAATAAAGGTTTTAAAAAATATCTCTAACAAGGCTGTCAATTCCTAGACACCCCACCCCGCTCCCCACAGCTAGCCAGACAAGTTGCCTCTCCCCCCACCTCTCTTCCCCCCATATACCATCACAGCACGCAAAGCACCCAACAAAATGAAACAGACCAGCCCACCGAACCCCGACAACCCCCAAGTAGCTTAGTACCAAGTTAAGCAAACAAAACTTAAAAAAAAAAAAAAAACGCCCA
>NW_022103898.1:7827879-7834911 GCF_000313985.2 Echinops telfairi | reverse complement strand
GAGCCGCTGCCTGGGTCCCTGGGCTCCCCCGCCGGGTGTCCCGCCGGCCCCGCAGCCGACCCCCGCGCCCACCATACGTCTCAAACGGCGCCGAGGACCGCTGGCGCGCCGGCACATTTCCCCTTTGCGGGGGCCTAGCCCTGCGGAGCTGGGGAGCCCAGGTGCGGGGACCCCCTTGGAGCAAAGCCCCCTCCCGGGGCTAGCAGGGGACCCCATTCCTGGATTGCTGCGGGATCCCCCTGCCGCGTGGAGCGGCCGGAAAGCGGCCCCAACTAACACACGCGGTCCCGAGCCGGGAGGCTCCCAGCCGGGCCAAGCCGGGACAGGGGGGAGGGGTCGCTCCCCCGGGGACCGGTCACCTCTCGGGGGTCTCCCCGCCACCGAGCCCCCCACACCTCTAGCCCCTCTCTGTACGTGGGGCCCCAAGCAAACTTTCTCTGGAGGAGTTGGAACGACACTTTGAAACTTTTTCCCTTCCCCCTCCTACATAGTCTTTTCCCCACTGCGCCCCCAGACCTTTGTGTCCAGGCTCCTATTTGAGCCCGAACCCCCAGTACAGCCTGGGCCCCCTGGGGGATAGGGATGGGGCTCTGGAGCCACCTCCTTTCCTCGAAGCCCCTCACATCTCTCGTATATACTAATTGGGAAATCGACTCTATCTCTCCCTCACTCTGGTAGTTTCGGGGTGACAGGGACAGAGCTTGTTGCCCCCCCCCTCCCCAGCCCTTGAGGCCAGCTTGGGGGGGTCTCTCCGCTCTCCTGAGACACCCTTGAAGGCAGTGTGGGTGGGCTCACAACGGGGGAGTTGCCTCAAAGTCTCTCCCCAGAGTCCTGGGGGCCCCTGGGAAGAGATGCCATGAGTATTTTAGGGGCTTGGGGAAGTGGAGCGGTCGAGGAAGGGCTGACAAGGGGGTCGCGTGCCTGGGGCCCTCATTTTCGAAAAGTGTGCAAGTGGTTCAGAGAGCCATTGCCGGGACCACCGCCATTTTGCTGGGAGGATGCGGATGCCTTTGTTAAAATATGTACCTCCTTCCCCAGAGCTGCTGGCCGGTGTAGACGAGGGGGGCAGCCCCGCGGAGGGGCGCCACCGTTTGGAGGGGATCTTGGGGCCCCAGGGGACTTAAGACCAGTGGAAAAGACCCTGGAGTTCCCGGGACTCCTTAGGCACCGCGGGCCGGTGCACCCCGCAGGTCCCGCGGGGCGTGGGGCTGGGATTCTGGGCTGCTCGCTCCCCGGGTGCCCACCTCCCCCGCGCGCAGACACGGCGTCTCCGCCCTCGCCTTGGTCCTTAAGCGCAGAGGCGGGTCTCTACCCACCTAAACCAGGCTCTGCGGGCAGTGCCAGAGCCTGCCAACGTGATGGTGCGGGGTGGGAGGTTCGGTCAGACCCGGGGCATGTTGGGGAGGGAGCGGAACGGAGAGAGTTTGGGGGTTCAGAAGAGGGCGAATGGTTTAACTGGCAGAGGGGGATTCCGGCACGACCTTGGCGTGTCTGGGACCAGGGCAAATGAACGGATTTGTCCCCAGACCAAAGGATGGATAGAGCCAAAAGGTTGGGGGCGGGGTCAGGGCGGAGGGCGTGGGTGGCAGGTGATCGCGTCCAGGCCTTCTTTCCGGGCTTATCTCGGTGGCGCAGGCGGGGTAGCCGAGCGATGGAAAGCCAGGTTCGTTCAAAAGGTGCTCGTTCAGCGGGTGTCACCCGAAGGTTCCAGATTTGAAAACACAACATTCGGATGGGTTTGTTTGGGTTCTTTCCACACACACACAAATGTCTCTGGGTTCCCACTAACATCTGGAGACCCCGGAGATGATTGTCGACCCGTGGCCCCAACCCTCACCCGCTCCTGTTCCCCCAGTGTCCGAAAAAGGACCGAATGAAGCCCAGGACACGATAAGAAAATAATTCATTTGCACAGCGAGAAACTCTGCAAAGTGCTTCCCCCCGCCCCGCCCCCTCGCCCCGTTTCTAGGACTTCTGAGCAGGGGAGGCGGTCCACATGCCCACTACCCTGCTCACCCCTATTTTCTTCCCTGCAATGGGCAAGGGAGGTCGCGGGGGCTTGCAAGGATGGATAGGGTGCGGGGGGCCCGAGCCTCTGCGACCCCGGCCGGCGTTTCACGTAGCAGGAGCCCGCACGACCCCTCATCCCAGAGACCTGGAATTCCCTCCGGGAATCGAGGGAAGTGTGCTTTCGGCTGCCGACACCCCTTCTCGCGCTTCGCGGCGAGATGCGTGCTCCCCCACCCCCCAGATGCTGATTGGCGGAGTCGGGGGTGGGGGTGGCGGCCAAAGAGGGTCCCGGGCTTGGGCGCGAACCGAAGAGGAAGAGGATGACACGGGTGCTCCCCGCTTAGCGTGGCCTCGCCCCGCGGCTCCGGCAGAGGTCTCGGGGCTCCCCGGCGCCCCGCCGGCCGCTCTGGGTCTGGATGGAGCCCAGAGCCGCTTTCCGGCGGCCGGCAGAACTCCCCGCCACTCTCGCCGGCCCCGGGAAAGCTCGGGAGCCGCGGGCAGCTCCTCCTGGGAAATGTAGTCCCGGCGCCGAGCCCCACCCCGTGCCCCATCTGCTTTCTGCAGACCTGCAGGCTGACCGAGGCTCAGTGGCCATCCAAGGTGGCTGGAGGAGGGTGACTGTCTGACAGATGCCCAAGCCCCTGCTTTTCCACCGAGTTTTGTGAGAACCCGCCGAGACATTCACCCACCCTGGGCTTCGGAAGCGTCACTTACTGACTTAACCTGTGCCAGGTGCGGGTGTAGACGCTGGGCTGTGTGACCCTGGACAGAAACATACAAGAAGCTGGCCTCGCGCGGAAACCAGAAAGAAAGCCATGGCTGAAAACAGATGCGCGTTGCATTCTATGTGGGAAAAGAGAGTTGGGGGAGGAAATTAAGAGCAGTTAGAACTCACTTCCCTTCAGGCTTAGGAGTCAGCTCCACTCTGCTGGTTGGTTGGTTTGGGGGAGGAAAGGTATAGACAGAGTGGATGTTGTTGTTGTCGTTGTTGTTGTCAGGTGCTATGGAATCGGCTTTGACCCATAGCAACCTGAAGCATAACAGAAGGATCCCCACCCCCATTGATGCAGCCATGGTGTCACTCCAACCTGTTGAAGGCCTTCCCCTTTTTGGCTACCCCTCACTTTCCCAAGCACGATGTCCTTCTCCAGGGACTGGGCTCTCCTGACAATACATCCAGGCTTACCTCCTGGCCTCTAAGGAGCACTCTGGCCTTACTTCTTCCAAGACAGATCTGTCTGTCCTTTGAGCAGTCCATGGAACTTTCAATGGTCTTCTCCAGCACCACCATCCAAATACACCGATTCCTCTTCGGTCTTCCTTATTCAATGTCCAACTTTCACGTGCATATGATGCAATGAAGAACACCACAGCTTGGGTCATGCATACGTCAGTCCTCAAAGAAACATCCTTGGTCTTCAATACTCTGAAGAGGTCGTGTGCAGCAGATTTACCTAATGCAAGATGGCTTTTGATCTCTTGACTGCTGCTTCCATGAGCAGTGATTGTGGATCCAAATAAGACAAAATCCTTGACAACAAACCTTGTCTCCATTTATCATGCTGTTAGCTATTGGTTCAGTTGTGCACAGCTTGGAAGCATTTTCAAACATGGAAAGCCTAAACAAAAGAATACAGGGCAGATAGGAGGTGGTTTACCATTTGTGTTAGTTTGGGCTAGACTAGAGAAACAAATTCATAGACAGTCATGTGATTAAGAAAGTTTTATATATAAGAGCAGTGAATATTGAGAAAACATCCCATCCCAGTCCAGATGAAGTCTATAAGTCCTATATTAGCCCATATGTCCGATACCAATCTATAAAGTCCTCTTCAGACTCACGAAAAACATGCAATAACACTGAATGCAGGAAGACCACAGGCCAGTGGGTAAAAGTCTTGTGGGTCCAGTGGCATTGTAAGCATCTCAGCGCTGGCAGTTCTCCATATGGCTCCTCCAGTTTCCGGGGCACGGGGTCTATCAATTTAGTGTCATCTGTCCTGTCAGTAGCGCGTCTCTCCAGCAGAGTGTCTCCCGCCTCCAAGGAGAAAAATCCAGGAGTTCCCAGAATCCTCGGGAGAAGGCCATGCCCACACAGAGGCCTCATTGGCTATGATCTGATTGACAGGCTAGACTCCACCCTGACACTCTTAATCCTCAGGTTGACAAAGGATTCTATCACTAACTATCACACCATTTTAAGCAGCAGGGGCAGAGACCACCATCTCATTAAGCAGCTGGCATGGGAGCACAGATTAGAAGGGGTTGGGGAAAGGAAGACGTTTGGAGGAACTCTGTCCCCAGCATGGAGAACAAGCTCCGTACAGAGGCCTTGAGGCAGGAGCAGGTCATGTGACCGAACCAAGCAGAGACACCAAGAGGAGATGAATCCCAAAGGGGACAAGGAGAAAGCAATTAGGGGCAGGTCATTCGGGTTTTGTGAGCCATGGTGGGGCCTTTGGCTTTGACTCTGCTTGAGATGTGAGCCGTGGGAGGGCTTTAAACAGGGCTGTGGGTGGGCTCGGGATGTGGTCTGACCCACAAGTCCACTCCAGGTGCTGTGTGCAGACGAGGCTGCGGATTGGGACAGAGCAGGATTGGTGCTGGTGCAGCGATCCAGGTGATGGCAGTGGAGGTGATGAGAAGCAGTCAGGTCCCAGGTGTCCATGAAAGGAGTCCCTCCCCCCATACCCCCCACGGCTTCCCGATGGGGGATGTGAGATGCCACAGGATGACCCCCAAGAGTTCGGTCTGAACACCAAGAAGTGGGAGCCGTGGACTGGACTGGGGGAACCCAGGGTGATTGCGGGTTCTGGTGTGGGACGGAGAAAGCAGGAGTCGGGAGGGGAGCGTGGGTGCCACGTCGTGGGAGCTGTGAGCAAGAGCGGGATGCAGTCACCAAGGGGCTGAGAGAGACAGGAAGCACAGGAGGATTGGAGCCTGAGAAGGTGGGGATGAAGAAGGCGACCAGCAGAGGGCTCAAGGAGGAGCGCCTCCTACAGAGGAGGACCATCCTGCAGGCTGCGTGAGGAAGGGGCGGGCGTGAGTGGCCTAGCACGTCAAGTACAGCTGTCCACGGGAGTGGGGCCGTTGTCTGTGCCTGTGGAATGGCAGTGACTCTCATCTGGAAGATGAAGCCGTGTGACCAGACGATCCACAAGAGAGCTTCCAACCCTTAGGGGCTGTGTGTGAGTCTGGGTTGACTAGAGAAACAGATCTGGGGAGACTCGTGTATAAGAAAGAGCTTTAGATCAATTGTATATTAAAAAAACACCCCAGCCTAGTCTAGTTCAAGTCCCTAAGTCTGATATTAGCCCAAATGTCCGATGCCAGTCTATAAGTTCCTCTTCAGACTCACGCAACACATGCAATGACGTCGAGTGCAGGAAGATCACAGGCCAGTGGGTGGAAAGTCCTGTGGATCCAGTGGTGGGGGAAGCATCTCAGCACTGTGTGGGTCTCCAGGGCTCTGGCTCCATCAGCGTAGCTCCAGGTGGCTTGTCAACAGGAGTGTCTCCTAGGCAGACGAAGCAGAGAGAGAGAGTGTCTGGCCTGCAGTGAGCTATTTATCTCCTTTGTGCCTCCAAATGCGGCAGTCATCAAGCTACGACCTGATTGACAGGGCTAAACTCCACCCCTTCACAAGTTGACAGGAGATTATGTAACTGCCACAACCTGTGAGCAGGGGTCTAGGGGTAACAGGCTCAGCCCCCAGCATCTTTCCATGAGGGACAGAGACCCTTTGACAACACTCCTGGCTAGTTTCCCTTCTCAGGGACACGAGTTATAAATGAGCACCATTGTTCTTAAGAACCCAAACCAAACCGTTACTACTGCACCCTGCCAGCTCACAGGGCCCCGTGTGTACCTGAGCTGTCTGTGCTCAGAGAGGTTTCAATGGCTGATTTTCTCCCGAGGGGACGCTCCAGTGTCTCAGTGTGCAAGTCAGATCATGAATTGCTTGGGGTGGTGGTTCGGTGCTATCAAGTGGGCTCTGACCCACAGGGACCCTGGTCACAACAGAGCAAAACACTGCCGGGTCCTCACAATCGTTCCTGTGCCTGAGCCCATTACTACAGCCACAGCGTCAATCCGTCTCCCAAGAGCCTTCCCTTTTCACTGCCCCACCGCGTTATCACACACGATGTCCTTCTCCAGGGACTGGTCTCTCCTGACGACAGGTCCAAAATACATAAGCCCATTTTTGTTGTGTTTTTTTGGTGGTGATCTGTACAAGAAATACAGGACGGGCAGTCTTATGGGGACAGCAGCAGGACTGACGGTTCCTAGGGGCATGGGAGGGGAGAAAGTGGGGGAGGTGAGCAGGGAGCCAACAATGACGGGTGCAGGGGAATAGTAAGAGTTCTAAAATGGACCTCAAGTAGGGGGTAGCTTTTCTGGGTGTGTTTGATTAATCGAATTGTATCTGAGAGGAATGACTGGGAGGTGAATGACAGGTGAGCATAATAATGGGGTAGGAGGAAAAACAAAAAACAAAACCCAATATATATGTGTGTGTGTGCATGTATATATATATAAATACATATATGGATATGGATATTTGTTTATCTATAAATACATATGGATATGTATATTTGTTTATATATAAATATATATGTGGATATGTATATTTGTTTATATACATAAAAATACTATAAGGAAGTAGGTGGACTTTTGGCCTTACCTCTGTACAAGAATGGTTTGTTCTAATAAAGTGACACTGTATGGTACCCACCCTCCTGACATGATCACTGAAGACAAAATGGGTGCATAAGCAAATGTGGTGAAGAAAACTGATGGTGCCTGGCGATCAAAGCTATAGCATTTGGGGTCTGAAAGGCTTGGAGTTAAACAAGTAGCCATTTAGCAGGAAAGCAACAAAGCCCGCATGGAAGAAGTTTACACCAGCCTGTGTGATCATGAGGTGTCGATGGGAATAGGTATCAGAAGTTCAAAAACAAGCAATCAAACTGATATGAGGAACTGGATGTGGTGGAGACCCAAAGTCCACCAGCAAGACAA
>NW_022103898.1:7823503-7825397 GCF_000313985.2 Echinops telfairi | reverse complement strand
GGAGAGGAGACAGCATGTGTAGGCAGGGGAATGCCTGCAGGATATTGATAGGGAAAAAGGAGTCCAGAAAGATGGACATTTTTTGGTACATGGGATCCTCTTGGCACATTGGGCTAAGTGTTGAACTGTCAGCCCTTCAAACCCACCAACGGCCCTTGAGGAGAAAGATGAGGCTGTCTGCTTCCATGCAGATGCATAGTCCCCGAAGCCCTAAAGCGCTCTCCCCTGCCCGATGGGGTCGCTATGAGCCAGAATCGAATGGACTGAAGTGGTTTTATTGTTGTTGTTGTTTACATCGGTCTATAATAATTGCAGACGATGAGGCTTTCTGCTCCTGTAAAGGTTAACTGTTTCATGAACCCAAAGGGGCGGTTCTCCTCTGCTCTGTAGGGTCGCTACGATTGGAATCAACTTGACGGCAGTGGGTTTGGGTTTTCGTTTTTTTAAAATGTATTTAATAAGAGGACATGATCCTTGAGCAGCTATTATGTGCCAAACCTGGTACTAAAGGCTCTACTGCTGGATGGTAATTAATTAATGTAAGACAAGAGTCTCTGGGTGGCACACACTCCTGAGCATTTGACCGCTAATCGAAAGGTTGGCAGTTTGAATCCACCAGGGTGCCCCAGAAGAAAGGCCTGGCCACATGTATCAGAAAGGTCGTGGACTTGAAAAAACATCTCCGGAGACACACACAGGGGTCACCAGGGGTCCCAGCAATGTTCGTTTATTTGTCTGTCTAGTATAAGGCAGGCGCTTTGGCTGTTAGCGGCTCTCTTTGATAGACAGGGAAGGTAGTTAGCCCAGGCAGCCTGACTCTAGGCTTTTAACCAACCCTCTAAGCTGCTCCTCCAGGCACCTGGGAAAACCCACTGCTAGCGAACCGATTGTGACTCCTCCTTCGTGACTGGACAGACGGGAACAGCCTTGGGGTTTCCAAGACTCAATCCTTATGGGAGCAGCTAGCTCCATCGCTCTCTTCTTCACCTAGGAAGGAGCAGGCCCCGGGGCTCCTAGGGAAAGTGAGACCCCAGCCCCATCACTTCAGCAGGTCACTGGGATCAGTTGCCCTGAGACCCCGCTGTTGTGATCCTGACCCAGGTCTGCTGGCAAAGGGCAAAGTGCCTTCAGGTTCTGGAGGAGATGGAGTTAGAGCTGGAGGCTTGGCATTGGCTGGGGAGCCAGGGTCGCTTGGATTGGGAACCCTGCTGCGCCACCCACTTGAGCATCACTTCAGGGATGGAGGACAGAGCCCATAGCTTGAAGGCCTTAAGCAATTCTGGAACTGGCTTTGGAGGGAGGGAGGCCCTGGGAGTGTCAGGCTATTCTGGAAGAGACCTCAAGAGGGAGACACTGAGCTTCTTACCAATGACACAGGAGCGACTGACTTAAAAAAGAACAATGATACCCCTCACTTACTGGGCCTTTCTCCAAGCTGGGGGAACAGGGCTGAGCAAGTGTGTTGTGTGGTGTGTGTGTGCTTGTGTGTATGTGGGGCATTACTAGTGACAGCTTTCTCTGAAAGGAGGAATTGGATCCTGAGTAAGAGATGGACTTTTTACTTTATACATTTCTAAAGTGTTTTTAACTTTACGAGTGAGCCCCCGCTACTTACAAAGTTTAAAGACAGAACTTTCAATATATAAAAAGACAAGAACCGGCAAATGTATAGGAACCGAAGATAATCCCTTAACGGGGGAGAGAGGGAGGATGAAGATGAAGCTTATTGCTCTTGGTGCAAAACTCACGTGGATGCAGGGTAGGGCTGCAGAGCCAGGTAAGGTATTTGCTGCCAGTAAGTTGTACACCTGTAAAAAGCTGGATTGGCAACAAGGGTGCGATAGATGAGGAGCCTTGGTGGTGCCGTAGGATGAGCATTGGGCTGCTCACCGCA
>NW_022103898.1:7821798-7823403 GCF_000313985.2 Echinops telfairi | reverse complement strand
GTGACTCCTCCTTCGTGACTGGACAGACGGGAACAGCCTTGGGGTTTCCAAGACTCAATCCTTATGGGAGCAGCTAGCTCCATCGCTCTCTTCTTCACCTAGGAAGGAGCAGGCCCCGGGGCTCCTAGGGAAAGTGAGACCCCAGCCCCATCACTTCAGCAGGTCACTGGGATCAGTTGCCCTGAGACCCCGCTGTTGTGATCCTGACCCAGGTCTGCTGGCAAAGGGCAAAGTGCCTTCAGGTTCTGGAGGAGATGGAGTTAGAGCTGGAGGCTTGGCATTGGCTGGGGAGCCAGGGTCGCTTGGATTGGGAACCCTGCTGCGCCACCCACTTGAGCATCACTTCAGGGATGGAGGACAGAGCCCATAGCTTGAAGGCCTTAAGCAATTCTGGAACTGGCTTTGGAGGGAGGGAGGCCCTGGGAGTGTCAGGCTATTCTGGAAGAGACCTCAAGAGGGAGACACTGAGCTTCTTACCAATGACACAGGAGCGACTGACTTAAAAAAGAACAATGATACCCCTCACTTACTGGGCCTTTCTCCAAGCTGGGGGAACAGGGCTGAGCAAGTGTGTTGTGTGGTGTGTGTGTGCTTGTGTGTATGTGGGGCATTACTAGTGACAGCTTTCTCTGAAAGGAGGAATTGGATCCTGAGTAAGAGATGGACTTTTTACTTTATACATTTCTAAAGTGTTTTTAACTTTACGAGTGAGCCCCCGCTACTTACAAAGTTTAAAGACAGAACTTTCAATATATAAAAAGACAAGAACCGGCAAATGTATAGGAACCGAAGATAATCCCTTAACGGGGGAGAGAGGGAGGATGAAGATGAAGCTTATTGCTCTTGGTGCAAAACTCACGTGGATGCAGGGTAGGGCTGCAGAGCCAGGTAAGGTATTTGCTGCCAGTAAGTTGTACACCTGTAAAAAGCTGGATTGGCAACAAGGGTGCGATAGATGAGGAGCCTTGGTGGTGCCGTAGGATGAGCATTGGGCTGCTCACCGCAAGTTCAGCAGTTTGAAACCATCCGCTGCTCCGTGGGAGAAAGAGGAAGCTTTCTACTCCTACAGAGACTTACAGTCTCAGAGCCCCACAGGGGCAGTTCCACACTCATCTCTAGGGCCATGTGAGTCAGAATGAGCTCAGCGGCAGTGAGGTTTGGGCGGTGTGTGTGATAGATACAGCCACAACAATGAATGACAAAGGGGATAAAAGGAGTAACTGCTGAGGTGGTTCCTGGACAAGCACGCACTTCATGGGCCTGGGGGCCTGGGTCTAGACGTTTCGGGGGTCATGGACCATGCCAGTTCAATTGGTCTAATAACCTGTTGAGTTCTTCTGTTCTGCCTCCTCGTTGTGATGTAGTGCCTGGGGTCTCCATAGCTTTCAAGTGACCACCCCAGGCCCGGTCACTGGTCTCTGTTTCCCTGGACGTCTGCCTCCTTGGCCATGGAACCAGGATGCCATTCTGAGAATACTTTGATCAAAGATTATGAAGAAGAGGCCTGATCAAAGTGGGGGTAATGTGGAACAGAATTTCAAATTTTCACGGATTCTAGGAGCTATGGAGCATGGATGAGCCCCTGAAGCTCTTGTCCCGAGAAAC
>NW_022103898.1:7819044-7821603 GCF_000313985.2 Echinops telfairi | reverse complement strand
AATGTGGAACAGAATTTCAAATTTTCACGGATTCTAGGAGCTATGGAGCATGGATGAGCCCCTGAAGCTCTTGTCCCGAGAAACTCTTTAAACCTCCAACCTGAAAATAGCCCCAGAAACCTAAAAAACAAACAGTCGTCATTGTGGTTTGGTTCCATCGAGTGGGCTCCGACCCTCTGCAACCTGATACACCACAGAACAAACACGGCCCGGTCCTGTGCCAGCCTCACAATCATGCCTGTGCCTGAGCCCACTGGGGCAGCCACAGTGTCCGTCCATCTCCTGGAGGGCCTTGCTCTCTCTCGCTGCCCCTCCCCTTGACCAAGCACGATGTCCTCCTCCAGGGACTGGTCTCCCCTGCCGACACGTCCACAGTACCTGAGATGAAGTCTCACCATCCTTGCCTCGAAGGAGCAGTCTGGCTGTCCTTCTTCTGAGACCGTTCGGTGTGTCCTCTGAGCCGCCCACAATATTTTCAATCTGTTTAGCCAGCACCGCAATTCAAAGGCACCGATGCCTCTTCGGTCTTCGATTTTCCGTGTCCGACTTTCACAGGCATGGGGGGCCATGGGGAATGCCGTGGCTTGGAGGAGGGCCGCCTCAGTCCTCCGGAGTGGCACCCTGGCTCTTCGGTACCCCACAGAGGTCACGTGCAGCAGATTGACCTACTGCAATCTGTCTTTTGGTCTCCTGACTGCTGCTTCTCTGAGCGCTGATTGTGGCTCCAAGCAAGAAGACGAAGTCCTTGGCGAGTCAGCCTTGTCTCCGTGTGTCATGCTGTCACCCACTGGTCCAGTTGGAGGGTTTGGGTCTTCCTTACATTGGCTTCAATCCTCAAGCTTCGGCATGACGGTATCCTTCATATTCTGATCCTGGCTTGTCGGAACCTGTGAACTTCCCTACGAAACCCCCTAATCGTGAGCATTATCTGTCAGTTCTGTGCAGCCTTTGCAACAGCAGAGAGCTAACGCATGAGGAAAGTGGGGTGCAGTGGGGGGGCACCGTGGGTGCCAGAAAAGGTAAAGGAGGACGGATGGTGGAGGCAGGTCTGTCCTCTGCCCCGCGGCAGTCGGCCTGGGGCTGGTGTGGAGTTGAACTTGCCTTCTCCGTGGTGTAGCCAGAGGAGGTCCGATGCCACCCCGTGCCATGTTCTCAATGGTGAAAGGCGACCACCTTGATGCGCTCCTTTCTGGGTTCTAAGCTACACGCTCTCCCTGGTTCTGTCCAGTGACGTCGCTTGGTCTGTGTGCAGCGCTGCAGAAGCACAATGAAGCGTTCTGGGATTCTCGTGTGGATGCAGTACCGCCCGTCCTCTGTGACGGTACGCACAGTCGAGTGTCTTTGCGAAGACAAGCAGACGGCGGGCGCACAGACAACTCTGATGTTGTAAGTAGCCAACGCGGTGCGGCTTAAACAACAGCTGGGCCAGATCGCTCACCTTTCAGCTAGACTCGGACGGTTCAGAATGAGAGCACTGTGGGCAAACATGGCATGAGGCGGGAGGTATGTCTGGGCCCTGCTCAAAGGCTAGGATGGATGGCCAACACTTCACCACTAAGAATCCTAAATGGTTGGAATTCCACCTGAATCCAGTGGGGAAGACAACCACCGGACACACCCAAATTGAAGGGCATTTTGCAAACCAACTGTCCTCGATTCTCCACAAACACTAAGGTCACAGAAGACGCTACAGGGTAGCGGAGTTGTTCTGGCTTCGAGGCGAGAAGAGAAGTGTGGGAGAGTGTAACTAAGTCACACGCATCTTAGAGCTGAGAACAAAAGCTACAAAGAGCCTCTCTGGGGAGGACTGAGGACATTTGAACATGAATGCTGCCTCAGCTGCCAGTCAAGGGATCAGAAGATGCTTTGCATTGGGCACATCTGCTGCACAGACCTCTTTAGAGCAGCGGTTCTCAACCTGTGGGTCGCCACCACTTTTGGGGTCAAATGACCCTCTCACAGGGGTCGCCCAATCCATAACAGTAGCAACATGACAGTGATGCAGTAGCCACGAAAATCATGTTATGGTTGGGGGTCCCCACCACATGAGGATCTGTATGAAAGGGTCGCGGCATGAGGAAGGCGGAGGACCACTGCTTTAGAGTATTGAAAAGCAAGGACGTTATTTGAGGACTAAGGTGCGTCCAAACTAAGCCCTGGTATTTTCCATCGCCTCATAGGAATGTGAAAGTTGGTACTGAATGAGGAAGAAGAAGAATCAATGCGTTTGAACGGCAGTGCTGGCAAGGAAGGATATTGAAAAGGACAGTGGACTGCTGAGAGGACACACCCATCTGTCTTGGAGGAAGTACGGTCAGAGTGCTCCTTGGAGGCGAGGATGATAACCCTTTGTCTCACAGACTTTAGACATATTGTCAGGAGAGACCAGTCCCTGGAGAAGGACATCATGCATGGCAAAGTGGAGAGACAACTAAGTTCACACGGAAGAAACACATCAGCTTGTGTGATCCAAAGACGACAAAAACAAGGTCTAAGCATGACTAAGGGAAAAGTATCAGAGCTTAAATTGGGAACACCCGATGTGTAGAAGGCTGTGGA
>NW_022103898.1:7816588-7817962 GCF_000313985.2 Echinops telfairi | reverse complement strand
TGAGGGGTGGGAGACAGGGAGGGTGGAAGATGTGTGTGAGGGGTGGGAGACAGGGAGGGTGGAAGATGTGTGTGAGGGGTGGGAGACAGGGAGGGTGGAGGGAGCACTAGAGCTGATTGTGAATATGTATAACTCATTTTAAAAGTGATCTAACCAAGGAAGTGTATGATAAGTGAATACTATATCAAGAAAAACACAGGAAAAAGTATGAAACCAAATGACCAATGGTGATGGAGAAAGAGTTGTTTGGTAGGGGATTGCGTTTATGAGGGGTTATCCAAAAATATCCCTGCCCAGTGGAGCTTTCCTAACACACATTTCCCCCACTGCTAGGTGAGCATCAAGCAGCTCGCTCTGAGTTAGTGCACCCAGTGGCATCACCTGGGAAGGTTCTGACTGGTTACAGTGAATTTTTGGAAAAGCAGTTTTGCTCGAACCTCGTTTTTTGTGATGGTCTATTTTAGAGAACAGCGTGTGGGTGTGAAATTTTGTTTCCTGCTAGGGAAAAATGCCTGAGAAGCTGTTGTGATGTTGAACACAGCTTACAAGGACAGTCCTATGGGGAAAACTCAAGGGTATGAGTGGTTTTTTTGTTTCAAAAAAGTTGCAATGTCAATTGATGACAAACTTCATTCTGGATGTCTGTCAACTTCCTGAAAAGATGAAAATGTCAACTTGCATGCATTTGGAATTCGTTAGACTGTTAATCAAGCTTTCTATTTAGAAGTTCTGAAAAGACTGCGTAAGTGTGTGACAAAAGAAGCCTGATTTGTGGCAGACGGGGCACTGGCTTTCGCCACCATGACAACGCACCTGCTCACACAGCCATCTCAGTGCGACTGTTTTTGGCAAAAAACCAGCATGCCTCTCTTGCCCCACGCACCTTACTCACCTGACCTCTCTCCATGCTTCTTCTTTTTGTTTCTGTGATTGCAGAGGGACACGAAAGGACAGTGATTTGAGTACAACGTAGAAGCGGTGAAGAAAAAAGTGAGGGGGGGCTGTCAGCCATCCAAACAGATGAGTTTGAAAAATGTTTCCAAAAATGGAATCTCAGATTTGACAAATGTATCAAGCGTAATGGAGAGTATTTTGAAGATGATAAGGTTGTTTTGTTAAAAATTTAAATACATAGCTTTTTAACAAATTCCGAGATATTTTTGAGGGGGTTACCTCCTCGTATGTCAATAGTGGTAGAACAATCTGGAAGAGGATCTCAATCATGATGGTATAACATGAAGCACATAATCAATGACAGTGAATTATACAAACAGACATTGTGGAGCTAGAGAACGCTCTATTGTGTATATTTTTGCCAAAATCAGAAAAAAAAATTACATGAACAACAATGACTACAAAGAAGAAAATGTCCTA
>NW_022103898.1:7813775-7814964 GCF_000313985.2 Echinops telfairi | reverse complement strand
CTTAAACATAGTGGCGATGATGTGGATGGCCCAGAACCGGGCAGTGTCTCATTCTGTTGTTCATGGGGGGGGCGAGGGGCGGGGTGTCACCATATGTGGGAGCCGACAGGACGTCGCCTAACAATATTGATGATCTGATTGTGTCAGAGCGACGGTGCCCCTTAGAAACGAAAGGGCACGTCTTTACTTATGAGATGTGTGTGGAGGCGTCCGGAGGCAGGCTCCCGATGGCTGACACCCATGGAGTTGAGCAAACTGTATGTATTTTGATGCAGCTGTAGATCGATAGGTCTCCATCGATTTCGATGTCTATAGAGTCAGGCACCGGGAGCCCCTGTGAGGTGCAAATAGCTATGTGTGTGTTTGGCTGTTAACCAAACAGGGTGCTGCTGGAACCCACCCAGAGGTGGCTGGTGATCAGCTCCCAAAAGGTCCCAGCCAGGGACCGTCAGGGACTGCAGGTCTGCTGTGATGCACACAGGGTCACCACGAGTCGGACTGGACTGGTGGGAGCTCTTTAGTTATAGATGTCCACTGAGCAGGAGGGAGAAAGCCAGGGGGGCGAAATGCTAATAATTGGTGAGTGTGGGCTTAGCACCGTCAGAATAAGTCAAGGGCAAAGGGGGAAAGGTCAAGGAGACTGGCCCCAAAGCCCGTGCTGGATGTGCCTCACGCAGACAGCCCGGAGCAGCCAGCTCCACTAAGGCCTGGGGCCCGAATGCCACCCCCAACACCCCCTTTCAGTCCTTACACCCACCCTCAGCACCCCTGGCCAGGAGACCTTTAGAAACCTTTTCACTGGGAAATCCCACCACCTGTTCCCCATCCCACCCAGAGCCCAGTCTCAGAGTTCCAGGCTCACACCTCGGCCGGTTGCTCGGCGAGATCAAGTGCGCTCTGGGCTCTGCTTCAGAGTCTGCTGTCTTCCGGTGTCGCCTCCTTCCCTCTCCCACCACCCTTCTCTGAGCCCGTCCCCTCGGTGGCCTGGTTTATCCCCCCTGGCACTGTGGCCACAAGGAAGGGGAGCCATGGCAGGGAAGGTCAGGCCCCCAGGAAAACCGGGGCCTGATTGCCTTGTGCATCTCTGTTTTGGGCCCCCCAAAGCAGTTGCCCCCACTGTTGGCGTTGCTTCTTGTGACGTTTGGACATGTGCTATGCTTTCGAAATGGTCAGCTGAGCGTTGACTTGA
>NW_022103898.1:7809153-7810489 GCF_000313985.2 Echinops telfairi | reverse complement strand
TAACTACATTCTGTGTGCTTCTTCCAAGACAGATTTGTTGGATCTTTTAGCAGTCCATGGTGCTCTCAATATTTTTTTGGCCAACACTGTAATGCAAACGCACCGATTCTTTATTGTTTGTCCAGCTTTCCTATCCATAGACAATGATTGAAAACACCATGGTTGTGTCAGTACATCTAGTCCTTGTGGCAGTTATATCATCTCCTGTCAACTTGCAAAGGGGTGGAGTCTCGCCTGTCAATCAGGTCAGAGCCAATCATGCCTCTGGATGAGCATGGCCTACTCCTGAGGATTCTGGGAACTCCTGCCTTCCTTCCAGGACGGCGGACACACACGTTCTCTCTCTGCTTCACATTCTTGATGACAAGCCAGATGGAGCTATGCTGATGGAGTGAGCCAGAGCTCTGGAGCTGGAGGAGCCATGTGGAGACCCACGCCAGGACTGAGAGGTTTCTTCCACCACCACTGGTTCCACAAGCTTTTCCACCCACTGGCCTGTGATCTTCCTGCGTTCAGCATCATTGCGTGTGTTGCGCGAGTCTGAAGAGGAACTTCCACGTTGGTATCAGACGTATGGGCTAATGTGGGACTTAAGGACTTGAACTGCCCTGGACTGGGACATTCCCTGGTTAAATCGCTCTTAAAATGAGTCGTCTATAGATCATCACAATCAGTTCTGGTGCCCCCTCCCCCCTCCTGCCTTCATTGTTTGCTCCCCAAATCCCCTCCCCTCCCCCCTCGACATCCCAGATAAACCAGCGCGTCAGTTATTGTCTCAATGCAGCTACTCTTTCCCAAGCCGCAGTATTTCCAATGGCCTCATATGCATTTGAAAACGGACAAAGAGCAGCGAGACCAAGGAAGCGCGGATGCATTTGGAGTGTGGTGCTGGCGAAGGCTGTGGAAAGCACATGGACCGCCGAAAGGACCAATAAACCCACCTTAGACGTCCAGCCGAGAGTGCTCCTTAGACGTGAGGATGGAGAGGCTTCCTCCCACGGACTTTGGACACGTTGTCAGGAGAGACCAGCCCTGGAAAAGGACCCCTTGCCTGGCGAAGTGCAGGTGCATCAGGAAAGAGGGAACCCGGAGCTAGATGGATGGATAAGAGGCTGCAGCGGTGGGCTGAGACACAAGAACAGTCGTGAGCACGGCCCGGACTGGGCAGGGCGTGCCTCAGTTGCCCCTGGTGTCACTACGAATTGGAGTGAACTTGATGGCGCCCGACAACAATGTATGGGGTCAAGGTGACCACAGCAACGGGGACGATTCGATCGGCACATGGAGGGGCTGTGACTCTCTGTTAACGGGGAGGGGTAATTTGGAAAAAAAACAA
>NW_022103898.1:7806566-7808286 GCF_000313985.2 Echinops telfairi | reverse complement strand
TTTCTGTCTTCTTTTCGATGGAGGATTTTCTACGTTTTTAGTCGTGGTCCTTGGTTTGTGTTGGCTTGCTCATTTACTTCCTGCTTGTGTTTTGTCTGATTTTCTGCATATGAAATCCAGACTATTCCGGATTCTCTGTGATGTATTTCCCTTTGTTTTTTGGTTTATGAGATTCACCCAGGACAGGTGACTCTCTGGAGGCAATAACTGGAATAAGGGTTCCTGGGGGGTATGTCCAGGAAGGTTAGGGGTGGGGGGATCTGATAGCAAGGAGTTCAATGATGATGGAAATGTTTTTAAACTGATTGTGGTAGCGATTGTACAACACTGCTTGGTATTATTAAACTATGGAAAGGTATGATGTCTGTATTAGCTCCTAATAAAATGGTTTGGGGGAAGGAAAAAAACAAAGAAATTCAGGTTAGGTGGATCTATAGAGACAGTACTTGGGCTAATCATTGTCTCAGGGCACAGCAGGAGAGGAGGGGGCGAAATGGGCATAACAAGAATGGGTACAAGAAGAAAATGTTCTGAAATAGATTGTGGTGATGATCATACAAACCTCTCTAGTATGACTGTGTGATTAAATTAGATGACATGTGAAGTACATTTTAATAAAATGATTAAAAACTGAAGTTAGGAAGCTGATTGTGGTGATTGTTAAGTGGCATGGTGAATGCAGCTTATGCAAAAAATAGTAGCAAGATCTTTTTCCATATATTTCACCACAGCAAACTCTTCCAATTTAAAAACAGTCTGAGAGAATATTCAACAAATTGCTAATAAAGTTTAATTCAGATCGATGAGTTGATGGACATATTATAGATCGAATCGTGTGCCTGTAAAATATGTGTTGTAAATCTGAACTGTGGGAGAAAGGCCAGCCCCCCACAACTAATCGCGGGTTCTATAGGTGCATTTGTACGGTAAATATATATATATTATAATATAAAAAATATATTATCATAAAGTCATAGAGAATAAGGAGAGATAGAAGGGCTATTGAAATAATGGAGTCAGACACAGTTCATGGTAGCATGCTCACCTCCTGGGCGGCCATAATCTTAGCAGCCACGTCTGTACACGGGTCGGACAGAGAGGGCAGGAGAGGGGGGACCAGGAAGGACTGGGGAGCTGGGCCAGGAGAGAGGGGACAGGGGAGCAAGGACGGGGGAGAGAGGACTGGGAGAGAACGTCTTTATTGCTAACCAAGGCTTATATGTCTTTCAGGGGCATGCAAGCCCCCTAATTACAGGTAAAGACATATGTCACAGGAAGGGGTTGCACTATAAGTGATACAGCAATGAGAGAGGGACAATCTAGGGACATACAAGCAATAGGAAGGGAGGGATTGGGGGCATACATGTGACAAGATGGGCGGATTCTAGATTCAGGATGGCAGCCTGACTTCGGATGGCACTGAGGAGGTGTGACCTGTTCTCTGGCCCACCATAGAAACCACTATCAGTAGGGTGTGAACCCCCCTACAGGGACCAAACTGATGACTGCAAGCCTTTAGGGAGAAGTAGCCCATTGTCCTTAACAGCAGGGAGTGGGCTTCACCTGTGGTGGGCCCAGACCTTAGTCTGAAAGCTGAATGCATCTGACCTCCCATCATGTGCTGGCAAATAGCCTCTAATGTTTGGCATATCTTTGGGGGAGACAAAGCTGGGGAAGTCTCTTTATAATCCCCCTGAACCCGGGCACTTATGGATGAGGG
>NW_022103898.1:7803905-7805382 GCF_000313985.2 Echinops telfairi | reverse complement strand
CCATCCCTGAAGGCAGGCAGAGTCCTAGCCAGCAGGAAGGCAAAGGGGCAGAGAGAGAAGGACGTTCCCAGCTCCTCCCTGACAAGGAGGCCACGCCCCCAAGGAGGCATCATCAGGCTGTGTCCTGATTGACAGGTTGGACTCCACCCCGACACTTTCCTACGAATTCCAGGAACTACCACAGTGCGGAACACAGAGCAGCAGATCGTGAATTGTTCCTATGCAAATTCAAGTTGAAGATGAGGAAAATGAAAATCAATCCAGGAGGGTCAGAGTGCAACTTAGACGACATCTCATCTAAATTTGCAAACCATCTCAAGAATAGATGTGTCACATTGAGCACTACAGAGCAGAGACCACACTGGCGGGGTGTGACAGCCAGCACATTATATGTGAAGAAGGAAAAAGGCCGGTAAAGTGCAGGCAAGACGGACGTCAGAAGAGACTCTGGAACTTGTGCTTGCACACCGAGGAGCTAAAGCAGAGAGGAGGAATGAGTAAGACCGAGGCGTCGGTGCATTTGAATTACGGTGCTGGTGGAGAGTATGCAAAGTAGGTGGCCTACAAATCGAACAAACAAGTCTGTCTCGGAAGATGTGGGGCCAGAGGACAAGGCTTGTCTCAGCTACTTTGGCTGCATTTTCAGGAGGACCGGTCTCTGGAAACCAGGCTTAGAAGAGCAGTGGGCCACTGAAAGAACGGAGGACCCTCAACAAGAGGGGTGGACACAGGGGCTGCAACAATGGGCTCAGACGTAGCAATAAGCATGAGGGTGCCGCAGGATCGGACAGCATTGTGGTCTGTTGCACGTCGGTTCACTATGAGTCAGAACTGACCGGCCAGCACCAGACACAGACAGCAACATACCTATGGCCATAAGCTCACCGCAGAGGAGTTTTCTTGGCTCTGCTAATGGGGCTGGGTCAGTGTAGGGGATGTTTAAAACCACCACTTTGGCGACATACAAGGAGCAGGTTAGGGAGGCACAAGTGGGGACATTGATGCCACAAGGTGATGTGCAAACAACCCAGGAAGAGAAGAGTTAGGGCGGGATGCTGGGGGCGTGCAACAGAGCAGCAAGGGGAGCAAAGCAATGAAGTCCCCGGGGAACGCCAAAAACAGACTCTGGGGCCAGGACTAGACCCGAAAATACTCCTAAAGGTTGATAAATAGACCTGGAACGATTTATAGGCTTTTTGTTTTTGTTGGTGGTGTTTGGGTTTTTTGGTTTTCTTTTGTTTTGTTTTGCTCTGCCTTGTTTTCGTGCTTATTATTGTCTCTGCATGTCTATCTAGATAAGATAGGTGAGATAAACAATCCGGAGGAGAAAACAATGGGACAGATGGTCTTGGGGCGACATGGGAGAGGGGAGGGAGGGAAAGGAAGGGACTGTTAACAAACCCAGGGATAAGGGAACAATAAGTGATCTAAAATTGATGGTGAGGAGGGTGTAGTATGCTTGGGAAGGCTTGATCAA
>NW_022103898.1:7799351-7802243 GCF_000313985.2 Echinops telfairi | reverse complement strand
GTCACCAAAACGACATCTTTGCCGGAAGACTACGGCAAATGCACTGTGCCTTGGACTCTTGGCTGCTGCTTCCTGGGGGTGGGGGATGGGGCGGGGGATGGTTGATTCAAGTCCAATGAAAACCCTCATGTTCAGCATTGACCTATCATTCGAAACACGAAGACCGGGGTCTAATGGTGCATCGCTCACTGCCATGGAGTTGATTCGGCTTCATCGTGACCCGTTAAGGCGGGGCAGAACTGCCCCTGTGGGTTTCTTTACGGGAGTAGAAAGCCCCATCTCTCTCCAGAGGAGCGGCTGGGGGTGTTGAACTGTGGACCTTGTAGCTCATAGCCCACCTCGTAACCACGACACCACCAGGTTCCTCCTGATGATCTGGGTACCTCATTAAGGTCTTCTGGGTACCAATATGCGTCTTAGGACTCAGAGCACTGCACGAGTCCCCAGCTGTCACCCATCCCTGGTCTTCACAGGTGCTGTCTCAAAGAATCGTCACCACAGCCCAGGGAGAGGGGCCTGTTACCCTCCCGGGGTAGAGGTGGGGGGATTGAGGCACAGAGAGGTTAGTTGAACTTCTGACCAACCCGTTTCACCTGCAACCCAAGATGCTAGAGGAGCGGAGGGGGTGGGGCAGGTGCCCATGACCGCATGTCCGGAAGTCTAAGGGCCAGCGGTGGACCCTGGTGGGTCCCTCCTGAGTTGTTTGCACCTGTATCTGGGCGGGGCCTGCTCCCCCAGTCGGGGCCACCCTTCCTCTGATCTCCTGATTATGCCTACTTAGCTTTGAAGTCCCAGGAGCTTGAGGGACAGGTAGCCCCTGTGCCAGCCAACCTACCTGACTCCCCCAGCCGGCCCGGCCCGGCCGGTTGAGTCACCCGCTCTCCTGGGCATGTTGTTGTTGTCATCGGTTCTGGCCATGCTCCCCAGCTGTGGGGGTGGGCAGGCAGGGGAGGGGTGGGGCGTGTCCCTTCACGGGCCTGGAGCAGGTTTTAGTCATAATCACAGCTGTTTCTGGTGAGCCTGGAGCAATACCAGACACTGCCCTTGTGACCTCCCAGAGGTATAATCTCATCTCCGCTGAGCAAGCCAGCAGGGGCTCTGTCCTGAGCAGGCTGCAGTCCTCCCACCCCTCCTGAGCCCGTCCAGGGCTGAGTCAGGTGGGGATAGCTATTGCAGACACGTGGCGAGCTGGCAAGCGGTCCAGAAAGGATGGAAACATCTGCTGTTGTTGTTGTTAGTTGCTGCCGAGTCGTGTCTGACTCATGGGGACCCCACGGTCAGAATAGCACTGTTGGGGGGTGGGGGGGTGTTTCAAAGCTAGGGACTTGAGGAATAGGGTCGCCAGGCCTGTCTTCAGACATGCCCCTGGAGAGACTTCAACTGTCAACCTTTCGGTTCATCGTTGTGCACGTAACCATCTGTGCCGGCCACGCACTCCTGCCTGTCTGAAAGCATGTGTCTTGGGAATGAACGTCCCTCCACCTGTCCCCAGCCATCTAGTCCCCTCTCTGAGGCCGCATTGCTCCTAGGTTGTTGTGTATCTGGGACACAGAGTTCTCTCATTGTGTGTGTGTGTGTGTGTGCATTTGTGAGTGTGCATGTGTGTGCCTATGCATGATGGCTGTGTGCGTGTCGGAGGCTGAGGCCTAGATAATCACGCCTGCAAGTCAGTGTGCGGTCTGTCTGCCTCCTTGTCCACCAGCAGGGCTCCTTGCTTCTTCGGGCTACATCGAGCTGGCCACACTCAGGGCGCCTTCTCAGCTCCTTCGACTGCTTGTCACACGAGGCGGGGGGCTGACTTCACCGCCCCTATGTCCACGGAGATCTTGGCAAAGCAGGCAATACCAGAAAGATGCTTGTTTTGTTGACTGTGTGGGTCATCACCAACGATGGACCATGCTGGCAGAATCTGTACACGGGTCGAGAGGCACTTGTGCGAACAGGACAAGGGAATGCTGCCGCGAGGTTTAAACTCAGGAGCGGTGCGCGTCAGGGTCGTATCCTCTCGCCATACTTATTCAACCTCTGTGCCGAGCAGAGCGGGGAAGCTGAGCCTGGAGGAGAGCGTGGCACCAGAAGTGGAGGGAGACTCCTTAACCACCTGCGACAGGCAGACGACCCCGTCTTCCCTGCTGCCAGGGCACTTGCTGATGAGCAAGGACAACGCAATATCACGAAGACCCAAATCCTCGCCGCCACCGGACGGACCAGTAGGCGACGTCATGATAAACAGGGAGAAGGTGGGAGCTGGCAAGGATCTGCTCTCGCTGGGCTCCCCAATCCATGTTGGTGGAAGCAGCCGTCAAGGGATGACACGATGGAGTGCCCTGGGCAAATCTGGTGCACAAGACCGCTCGAAAGCGTCAGAGAACGAGGAAGCCGTGGTGTCTTCCGAGGTCTCTTCACGCCGGCCAACGTTGGACAAGCAAGAAGGAAGACGGGTGCGCTTGAACCGTGGCGCTGGCGGAGAATGTTGAACGCACCACGGCCGGCCGCCGGGAGAACCAGCAGATCCGTCTTGAAGTGCTCGTTAGACGTGAGGACGATGAGACGTCATCTCACCCACTTGGGACGTGTTCTCCGGAGAGGCGAGCCCCGGAAAAGGACATCGCGCTTGGCGGAGTAGAGGGTCGTGGAAAACAGAGGAAGACCGTCCAGAAGATGGATGGACACAGCGGCCGCCACAACAGGCTCCAACATCACGGTGATTGTGAGGAGCCGCAGGACCGGGCCGTGCTTCGGCCTGCGGGGCCGAGGGTCGCTGGAAGTCAGCTCAGACTCGACCACACCCAACATCCAGCACTGCTGTGTGTGCTCCCGCATCGAGGAAGACTTGTCGGACAGGTGGATGCGTGTCTGGGGTGGGAGGCTGAAGAGGACCCGGGTAAGGGT
>NW_022103898.1:7791204-7796519 GCF_000313985.2 Echinops telfairi | reverse complement strand
TTGGCACCAGGTGCTCTGTGAAGCCCCAGCGACCCGGGCTTTGTGCCAGTGGCACCTGCAGCCTCGAGGGCAAGGAGTCTGACAAGTGGGGTGTGTGGGTGCCGGAGGGGGAGCACAGAGGCGGATCTGAACTCTCGCAGCCACAGAATTGGGCTTGGGCCCACGTTTAAGCAGATGTCCTGGGGAGGGGGGGGCAGAGCTGTCTGCCTGCCGACTGTCGGTAGTAAACCCAGGACTCCCGTGTCTTTTCTTTAAAAAGAGGTTTATCGCATATACCTCACCCGTCATGCGATTAAATCGTTCAGTCGTATGAAGAGGGTCTGTGCAGTTGTCACCACAATCAATGTCAGGATAGTTTCTTCCCCTGCCCGGTTTGTTCTCCCCCGCCGCCCCTACCGCGCCCAGAGTAGTGCTCCATCCAGTCTCTGTGGATCCGCCTGGCCTGGCCTCCTGCACAGAAAACCACGCACAACACAAACAGGCAGCCAACAGACAGACCAACACCCAGCAGCAACGACTAGACCACAGGTGGGAAAGCCTCGATGGAAAAGAAGAGACGGTGTTAAAAACGGAAACCACCTTAACATGGGTCAAAAGGAGGTCTAAGGGTCAGCTAGGGCGTTTGTAACCTCGACACCTGCACGATCGGATTCCCATGCCCTCTGAGAGCAAGGCTATGCACATCCCTCCACTGGGGTCAGACGGGATTCGCCCGAGGCGTAATACATGTGAGAACCCTGCGAATGGATTCTGGACTCCCGGTTTTTGAAATACGGCTGCTTGTCATCGATTTGCCAGGAACCCTGGTGCTGTAGTGATGAGCCATTGGGCTGCTACCTGAGAGGGCAGCAGTTCGAAACCACCAGCCGCTTGGCGGGAGGAAGAGGAGGCCTTCTACCCCCAAAGAGTGACCGTCTTAGAGACTCACAGGGGCAGTCCTGCCCTGTCTTCTAGGGTCCTTCTGAGTCCGAATGGACTTGGTGGCAGTGAGTTTGGGTTTGTTTTGTTAACGCTCCATTAGAAGCTCTATTCTGATAGCAATAACCACAGATCTCTCGAGGTCCCCAGGGACCAGGTAGTCGGTTCAGGGTTTTCCATGCTGCAGCTCATCTTTAAGGAGCCCCCTGGTGCGAACAGTCAGGCGCCTGCCTATTAGCTGAAAGGCGGTCAGTTCCATCCACCCAGAGGCTCTGCGGGAGAAACGCCTGGCTGTCGGCTTCAGGTTGGAAGGGGTGCATAAGGTTCTCAGCGGCTTCCTCCTCTGAAGTGGGGAGCAGAGTCCTTCTTCCTCGCCTGTTCCCAGCCTGGAAGCTCCGCGGAAACCCGTTCGCTTTGGGGGACCCTGCTGCCATTTGAAATACCAGTGGCACAGCTTCCAGCATCACGGCATCCACAGTAGGACAAACGGACAGACAAGGAGCAAAGTGCTTGCTGATGAAAATCCCGGCTGTGGTCTTCAGGATGAATCATGACTCAATGTAAAGGAGGCCCAATGCCTCGCAGCTGGACCAGGAAGCAGCATCAGGATAAAGGCAGAAAGGGTCAACACCGAGGGTCTCCGACTGCGTTAGGTAAATCTGCTGCAAGCCCTCTTGGACGTGTTGAAGGGCAAGGATGTTCCTCTGAGGACCGAGGTGCGCCCGACCCAAGTCATGGTATTTTCCATCGCCTCCTTGTCTGGGCAAGTTGGACGTCGACTAAGCAGCGCAGGGACTGCGAGGCTGGCGTGGGACAGGGCCGGGTTCCGTGCTGCTGCTGCGCAGGGGGTTGCTCTGGGTCGGAACCGACTTGACCCGACAGCAGCCAGAGCAGCATTAAGATCTGCTTCTGTAAATGGGCCCGGTTCTTAAGACTCTGCGCCACTCCCTCGACTCCTAGTCATAGAACGGCACTCCAGTCTCCTCACCGGTCATCCTGGCGGGAACAATCAGCGTGTCTTTTCTCCTGGGAGCAGCTGGGGGATTCCAACCGCTGACCTCGGGTCGCAGTCGAGGGCTTTCACTGTCCTGGAGTCCACGCTGACTTTGGTCGCAGAGGCTGCAGTCACCGCAGCTCAGGGGCCTCTTGCTTTCCAGACAGACGAGGCTCAGGGACCGGGAGGGAGGGGTGACTTCCCCTCTGCCATCCCACCTCAGCACCCGAGGGCAGGACAGCGGGCATAAAGGAGGCCAGTGGGAGGGCGTGGGAGAGGTGGCTGTGGTAAGGGGGGGACCACATCCCCAATGCTTCCTGAGGGGGCGTGCCTGTAAGTGACAGTGCCCACCCTCGCCCCCAGAGGAGCTGCCATCCCTGGTGACAAGAGTGTCCTGGGTTCCTGGAGGGACAGGGGAGCTGGGGCTCCGAAGCGGGAGGGGAATGGATTCCGCCTTCCGGGTTAGTGAGGAATGTGCCAGGCAGGGATCGGAGCAAGAACTTCCCAGCGGTGAGGGGACTGCTGGGGGGGCAGGGGTAGGGAGAGAGTGCTATGGAAGCAGTCCTGGGGACAGTGAGGCACAGGGGCTGTGGGAGTCCTGTCCGCCTACCAAGCTCTCTCCCCCAGACTGCCCCGTCTCTGTTCTCTGGCCCCACAAAAGGAAGGGGGCTCTTTGCAGTCCCCCACCCCCACCCACCGCAGTCACTCCTTTTGTGAATCGGAAGGGCTGGTGGGCTCTGGTGAAGCTCACCCGGGTTGCCTGCATCCTTGCCAGCTACAAAGCCGGTCTGCCTTGTGGATATTTGATCATCCTTAGGCTTCTGTTGCCCCTCGACACGCCACCGCTTGGGCCAACTGGGTACCTTCAGGAACCCCCACCCCATCCCCCATTGTGCAAACAACATAGACTCCCACCTTCACCCCCACCTCTGTCCCAGAACTGCCTGGCTGCAGCTCCCAAGGGCTCCTGACGGACTTAATCCTGAAGCTAGAGCTTAGATACCACGTGAGCCCCGCTGCCTGCGTTCCAAAGACCGGGTGCCAGCTCCAAGCCTACTGGTTCATCTCCGACCCCCTACCCTCCCGGCTTCAGCCAAAGGGCCCCCGAGTGTGCAGAACTGCCCGTCTCCGGGCCTTTGAACACGATGTTCACTCTCCGGCCTGGCCTGGCTCAGCTCGAAGGGCATTCCTGAGGGCAGGACTGGAGGACGCAGTGGAGGAGGAGCAAGGCCCTGGCAGCCTTATCCAGATCCACCTCGGAAGAAGTACTGGCCAGAGGGCTCCTTAGAGGCAAGGATGGCGAGGCCTCATCTCACGTACTTTGGCCACGCTGTCAGGAGACACCAGTCTCCCTGGAGAAGGCCCCCCTGCTGGGGAGGGTAGGAGGAAGACCCTCATGGCGATGGATTGACGCGGGCGCTGCATCCCTGGGCTTGAGTACCAATGACCAATGACCGTGCTGGACAGGGCAGTGCTTTCTTCCCGTTGGGCAGGGGGCTGCTAGGAGTCCGGACAGACTCGGTAGCACCCACCCCACCAGGACATCCCATGATGCAGTTGGTCGGTCCTCTAGGTCTAGGGTCCTGGAGGAAGGCTTGGCTGGAGACAGACCTGGTGGTTAGTCCAGAGGGGAACAAAGTCACAAGTCAAGAGTGAGGAGTCAAGATCCTCGCCAGAGAACACTTGGGAGACAGGAGATCTGAGGCCGACCAGGGGAGCTGCCAACACTAGAGGGCCCGGCCGAGGGAGGGAGTTCTACAAAGGAGACCCAGAGGGAGAGAGAGAGGCAGAGAAGCAAGAGAAGAGCTTCTGTGTGGCCAGAGAAGAGTCATGCCCCTGTATCCACACCCTGCTGCTCTCCTCTGTCCTGGAGGCTGGACCGGCCCTGTGACCCGCTTTTGACGATGAGGGTAGACCTGACGCAACAGCCCTCCCAGAGCTTGGTCCCAAGAAGACGCGTAGCTTCCACCTGGGTCTCTTGAAAGGCGGAGCTCGGTCAACTATGTAAAAAGGCCGTCTACAGGCTGCCCGAGCCCACCCTGCTGTGAGGAAGCGGCATGGACTGGCCACAAGGAGGGCCAGGAAGAGCTGGACAGCATCCGCCGCTGTGGCAACAGACAGGAGTGGACGTGCCACCTTGGACGTCCAGCCCAGGCAGCTGTCCGTGGACGCCCACTACAAAGACGCGTTAGCAAGCTGCCCAGCTGAGCCATGGAACTGAGTAATAATATCATAATAAACACGGCGGTTGGAAGCCATTAAGTGCGTGGTTAGTTACATCCACCGAGATCATCATAATCGTTCATCATTTAACACCTAACCATCCCTCAGTAGTCAGCATTGTTGTCTCCAATTAACAGGTGAGGACAAGCAGCCCGCAGTGGGCGGGATATCCGGTCCGGGCCTACACAGGCCGCGGGAGGCAGCAGTTGGGGTTGGACGCCCTGGCCTATGTTCTTTGCAGAGCTCACACCTGGTGGCCAGAGGCAGCTGGCCTGACCCTGCAAACCAAGCCCTGCGGCTTTGGCCAGTCTATGGGTTGAGTTGACCGGGCTTGTCCTCAGTGCCCCTGGGCGCTTGTGGACCATGTGTCTTGTTTTTGCTGTTGATGCTTAAAAAAGAAAAAAACTTTGTGATGCACACACAGTAAACCAAATGAATCCTGTGTTCAACCTGACTGCTTTTAGCATGTGACCATGTGACCACGTCCCAAGTCAAAATACAGACATTTCTGATCACCCCAAAGTTCTCTCTCGGGCCCACTGCTGTTTAAAGGGGGTATCCACTGGTGCCCCCCTTTACCCCACAAACATGTCATCTCTGTGTGTGTTAATGAGGCCACCTCACTGCAGTCCATCACTTTTGACACGAGAGGAGATCAGGCACAGAACGAGCCCAGGCAAATGTGGGGAAGGTGGAGGCCGCACGGAGGTCGTCTGCAAGGCAGGCCGGGAAGTTACAGAAGCTGAGACAGGACTTTCCCATCGAGCAGACAGAGCCTCCTACTGGAGCAGAACCCAGACTTGGAACATCCGGCATCGGCTGTGAAAGCGGTGCGAAGCACGACTGCATGTGGTGTTTCTGTCAGTGGCACCAAGACGCTAGCACACCACTGCCATCACAGGCCCGTTCTGCCTGCTCTTGAACTTCACGGCAGTGGAGCTCTGCAGCAGGTGCACTTTTGCGGCCGGCTTCCATGGCCAAACACTGTCTGGGAGGCTCGGCCAGGTCTTCGCGTGCATAGATTCTTGTTTTACAGCCATATACATGCTAGTCTATGAACCTGCCACATATGGCCACTCTACTGTGCGTGGACTTTTATCTGTCCCTAGATTTGAGCTACTGTGAATGAGGCTGTCAGGAGTACTAGCTCTAAGATTTTCACTTCCCACCTCCATCAGAG
>NW_022103898.1:7772278-7788505 GCF_000313985.2 Echinops telfairi | reverse complement strand
GAAGTCAACATATGTACTAATGTGCTGGACACAAATGACGTATGTACGGATTGTGACGAGTTGTATGAGCCCCTAATAAAGTGATTATTAAAAAAAACAAAACAGCTGCCAGTTTTCCACGGGAGTAGGACACTACACTAGCCACACCCTCGCCAGTACCTGGTATCGTCTGTCTTCTCAACTTGAGCTACTCTGTTGGAGATGGGAAGGGAAAATCTTAGTTTGCATGCCCCGATGATGGATGGTGTCTGGCACCTTTGCAGGTGTTGGCTGGGTCTTGGGGTCATCCAGGTAGCCCCCAAGGGGGTTGTTGGTTGGTGAAGAAGCATGGAGGAGGGAGACCAGCCAGGCAGACGTTCCCACAGCCCAGGTGAGGGATGGAGATCCTACGGGATGTGGACAGTAATGGATGGGACACATGGGACATGATGAGCCAAGGCTGAGCACAGCCTGGGTGTTGTGACTGCTGGCCACACATCCAGACTCGAAGTGGTTTAAGGACATCCCTTGGCTCCCAAGACAGTGCCAAAGGCAGGCACTCTCTCAAAGGTCCTGAGGCAGACCTTCCCAAACAACCCTATCACACCCGCCTTCTCTTGGCTGGAATGGCATTTCGTGATTACTAAGCCAATTACGAGCAAGGGAGTGCTGGTGTGTCTGTGCCCGCATACACAGTATCACTTCCTTGCTGTGCCTGCCACTCCCCAAATCCACAAGGACAGTCACAAGACTTCCCCTCTCGCTGGTCCCTCTGCTTGGAATGCCCGAGACAACCCCATGTTTCTGGTGTCGTATGTCCATCTTGGAAAAGTCCCGATGTTTCAAGGATACCCCCAAAGCTGCAGGTTGGGTGGGTCATCTCCTCTGGGTTCCCATGGCATTCTGGGACATGCCCCTCCTTTAAGGCCTGTGTGTGCGGCTTTGGTGGGCAGAGCTAGTTTTTGCTCAGTGGATGGAGCCCTGACTGCGCTGTTGGGTAAGTGCTGGATGCTAGCTGCAAGGTTGGCAAACTCATCAGTTGCTCCTTGGGAGGAAGATGAGGCTGTAAAGATGTAAAGCCTCAGAAATACTGTAACGGTCTCTGTGAGTCAGGATGGACTTGGCCTTGATGGCAGTGCTTGTTTTTTCTGCAAATCAGTGTCTAGCCCAGAAGAGGCCACCCACAAGAGTTCATGGACAATCCTGGGGGGGTGGGGGGAGGCAGTGGCATAGGAATGGGGCCAGCCCCAGTTGCTTGCTCCCATCCCTACTATCACCCACAGCCCTGCCCACGGGCCACTGGGCTGGGCCTAGCTGCAGCTTATCATGGGCCTCTCCCCAGTCCCCACATGCCAGCTGGCTGGGTGCTGGCCTCCCGGTGCCACGAGTCCCATGGAGGAACTTGATGCCACCCCTCTGCAAAGGGAAGCTACAGCCAGAACCCAGCCTCTGTACCACCTACCACCAGCCGGGACGCCAAAGCTGCGGGAACGCTTTATTAATTTAGGAGGTTTGGGGGTGGGGGGGAAACCCTTCATGGGGAGGCTTCGGCAGCCCCGTCCAGCACCCTCTCACAGGTGGTGGGGCCTTGGAGTGGCTGCCAGCTCCCTCAGACCGTCTGTCCCTCCATCCAGAGCCCCAGGGGACGGGGTCTACCCAGGGCAGGAAGTAGTTAGTAGGAGGCTGGGGGGGTGGAGGGAGAAGGTGGCTGGCTCGCTGCCTCTCCCCTCAGGTCCCTGGCTGCGGCTGGCCGCCGATGGACCTCAGCCCAGGCGGCGAGGGTGGTGGTGCCGGAGGGGAGTGGCGGTGGAGGCGCACACACCTGGAATGGCTTTTGTAAAAAGTATAAAGTGTTTTTGGGGGAAAAAGGGAACAAAATTTATATAAAAATCTCTTCACATATAAAATCCTGAAGAAGGTGCAAGGTAAGACCCAGTATGAGGGGCGCTCAGATATGCAGAGTTGTGTGTGTGTGTCTGTGTGTGTTCGTGCATGTGTATGCCCGTGTGCATGTGTGTGCGCGCACGAATGTGCGCATGCATGTGTGTATGTGTGCAGTGTGTGTGTGTGTGTGTGTGTGTGGTGGGTATGAGTGCACATGTGGCCCATGGGGCTAAGAGAAAGCTTGGCTTCTGGACCCCATCCAGCAGGGAAGGAGGGAGGTTGGTCCCCTGGGCTGGAGGTCTCCAGCTGGCCTGGCCCCCCAGGACCTGGAAGACAAGGGGGAACACGGGGTAAGGGCCGGCAGGGTGGCAAGGGGTCCTGTCATCCCTGCTCCCTCAGGCCTCCCTGACTTCTCCCAGCCTGACCAGGCCCACGTGGTAGCCTGTCTCTCATGCCTCAGGCACTCCACACAGACAAGACCTGAGGACAAGCGTCCTGAAAACACCTCAAACGACATCAGGAATGCCTAGGGCTACTACAGGGGACAGGGAGGCCAGGCAGAGGGCCCTGGGTTCCTGGGTTGATTAGTGGTGCCTGTCTGTCACAGTGGGGTGTGCAGGGGGCCCAGGCAGAACAGGCTGCGGGTGTGGCATCTCATGGGAAGTGCTGCTCTCCCGGAAGGGGAAGTGGTGACAATTAGGTCCTTAAGGGCACTTCCTCCGTTTCACAGGGTGCCCTCTGGCTGCAGCCACTCCGAGCTGTGGGCGCCAGGGGGAGGGGAGTCCCCAGCCAGGGCGCAGGGTCACCTCTAGTCGGCCAGGCTGTTGCGGGTGGCCTCCTTCTCCTGCAGGGCGGCCATGGCGAGGCGCAGGTGTTCCCTCAGCTGCTCAATCTCGCGCTCAGACCGCGTCCTGACGTGGCTCTGTTCCACACACGCATCCTGCTGCTTCCCCGAGGTGAGGCGCTTGTCCTGGGTGGGGAGGGGCTGTGAGACGCCCTGTCCCGGCCCCCCGCCCTTCCAGCACCGCTTGGCAGCGAGGGGGTCCTCACAGGGTGACCACAGAGACAAGGACAGGCCCCCCAGGCCAAACCATGCAACCGCCCTCCCCAGGATGGGGACCCTCTGACCCCATGGTGGTGCGCCCCAGGTGGCCCACCTTCTGCATGGTCTGCAACTCGTCCCGCAGGCATTGCACCTCCTTCTTCAGGTACTGCAGTTCGTTCTCCTTCACCCGCAGCAGCACCTGGGCCGTGGACAGCAGGCTGACCGGGGCCACGGGGCCGCCTCCCCCACCTCCCCCACTAGCACGCCCCTCCCGGAGCAGCACCGAGACACCACCCCCAGAGGCGGGCGAGGGCCAGGCTCCTCCAGGAAGTCCTTGCTGATTTCTGCCACTCTCTCGCTCTACGTCCCCGCCCTGTACCACATTCGTGGCGGGGTCCAGTGGCAGCCTCTGCTGCAGCCTTCATGGAGAGGGAGAGGGCACACGGGGGTCATGTTGTGCCTGACCTGGGCTTCCTCACCGATCCTGCCGCCACCTGAGGAGTAGGCTGCTGCCCTAAATGGACCGAGGAGCAGGGACTGTAGCCCCAGCTCTGGCACTGCCCACCCGCCTCAGTTTCCTCGTCCGTAAAAGGGGACAGTTACGGTGTCGTCCTGTCCTGCGAGGGGGAGCCGAGCCCACAGGTCTAAAGGACTCTTGGCAGACCAGCCATAGAGAGAAGCCTCGTGTGAGTATTTGTCAAGTCAACAAAGTGAAATAAAATACTGGGGTGACCCTGAGGCCCCACACTTCTTCCTCCCCACCCAGCTGCGACAGGAAAGAAAGGTGTGGCCACCTGCTCTGGTAAAGATTCAGCCAATAAAACCCCCGGGGGCAATCCCTTCTCCTCTGTCACCCAAGGGGTCCGCCATGAGTCAGAGGCTTGAAGGCCACAGGCGCTGTGTTTGGAGGAGCCCTGCTGGTGGAGTGGTTATGGGTTGGGCTGTGATCTGAAAGGTCAGCAGTTTGAAACCACCAGCCGCTTCCTGGGAACAAGATGGGGCTTTCTACTCTCATAAAGAGTTACATTCTCGGTGGGTGGAGGGGGAGGGAAAAAAGAGGAGCTGATACCAAGTAGAAAGAAAATGTTTTGGAAACGATAATGGCAAAAATATGTATAAATGTGCTTGATGCAACTGATGTATGCATTGTTGTAAGAGCTATAAGAGCCCCAATAAAATGACTTGAAAAAACAAAGCAAGAAAGAATAAGAAATAATGTAGCATTAAACATTCTCCACGTTTTGTGGGGCAAATGAAGAGTTACATTCTCGGACACTCCCAGGGTGTTCTACCCTGCCCCACAGAGTCGCAATGAGTTGGCATCGCCTCAGTGGTGTTGGGAAAGGAGAACAGAGGTGGCAGAGAGAGTTACATGCTGGACCGCTAAGCGCAGGGTCAGCAGTTCAAACCACCCAGCCGTTCTGGGTGAGAAAGTTGAGGCTCTCTGTTCCTGTAAAGAGTTGCAGCCTCGGAAACCCACTGGGGCAGCACTGCCCTGCCTGTAGGGCTGAGACGAGCCAGATGTGCCCTGATGTCTGTGAGTTTGGGGTCCTGGAGGGAGGGGCAGGCCCTACTTTACAGATGAGCTGCTGGGGCTGAGAGAGGGCAGGCGACAGGCCCTGAGTCACGAGCTTCCACACACACCCCACCCCCACCCCCCCGCGGCCAGTGCTCAGTGGGGATGGGGGCGGGAGGGGGGGGGGGGCTCACCTCCAGTTCGCAGGAGCTCCGCTCGCTGCCTCGTCCACCGCTGTTGCCTGCGCCCTGCGAGGCGATGAAGCTCCTCAGCCGGTCAATTTCCTCTGACAGGTGTGTGTGCAGCTCCTGGAGGGGGCAGGGGTTCAGCGCAGGGATGCAGGGGACGCCCTCACTCACCCCCTCCACGGGGCCAGGCCCACCTGGTTGTGCCGCAGCAGCTCCTGGCCCTCCTGCTGGCAGTGTCTGAGCGTGAGCTCCCGCTCCTCGGCCTGCCGTGTCAGGGACCGGATCTCCAGACACTTCTGTGAGTACTGCTCCGACAGCACCTGCAGCTCCCGCTTCAGCGCCTCCACGTCAGACCTGCCAGGGGGCAGGGCACAGGGATGGGGGGCTCGGCCTCCTGCCCTCTGCCAGGACCCCCCACAGGCCATGGTCAGCTCAATGGGGCTCAGACGCCCCGGCTCCCTCTCAGTCCTCAGCGCGGCCCGAAGCTGGCTTTGGAACTGGGAACGGGCAAGTGGGTCTCCCTGGGCTGCAGGCAGCTCATTGACAGGGTGCCTTGGGGGAGCCCCTGAATTCTAGCACCGTGTTCCTTGGCAGGGAGGGAAAGCTACTGGCCAAGGGTGCTGGTGTAGCGTGGTGCTAGGGAACACTAAGAGGTGGAGGCAGCGATTGGCTAAGACAGGAAGGAGCCAAAGAGCTGTCCATGGGCTGGTGTGGAAGAGGAGCCCTTCCCGAGGCCCCAAAGCCCGGCTCCCTATGCCCGCATGACTGCCATGGGAGTCTCAGCAGGGGAACCCATGTGCCCTCTTGCCAGGGCCGATGCAAAGTTTGCCACTGCAAAACCGCTGGAGGGTGCATGGGGCCGGGCTCAGCGGGGAGGGGGAGGCCAGCCCAGCGAGCAGAGGGCAGCCTTACTGGTGCTGCTTCCGGACGCTGTCAGGGCCCTGCTGCAGACTCCGCGTCTTGTTCAGCTCCCGGCTCAGCTCCTCCTGGTAGGCTTTCTTCATGGCTTCGATGGCTGGAAGTGGGGCAGGGAGGCAGGGAAAGGTGAGAGAGGGCGCCCCCACTACAGTCCACCCCACTGGGAGCGGTGTGTGAGGAGCACTTGGCCAGAAGTCTGTGGCAGCGGCGTGGACTGGGCGCTTGTGGGCAGTGTGGAGCTCTCTGAGTCTGCCCATCGGGGGAGGATAATAATCCCTCCAGAGGGCCTGGCTGGGAGCCACTGTGGAGTCTGACCATGGGTGCTCTTGCTGTTGGTGAACATCTGCTGAGCCTAGGGGCCTCTGACAAAGGCTTGTCCCCCAAGCTAGGGGTCGAGTGGGGTCAAGAGTTCCTCTGCTCACGGGCTTCGGCTTTGAGCAGGTGACTTGGCCTGTGTGTGCCCAGGCTGCCTGTAAGATGAGGACAACAACAGAGGAACCTCCTCACGTCCTAGGAGGCTTGGCCGAGTGAGTACCTCGTGCAATGACTTAAGCACCAGAGGTGCAGGGTGAGCAGGCCCTCAGTCTCCCACCCGTGACCCCAAAGTCCCCAGAGAACGCTGAACACAGAGGTGCTCATGCCCCCCGTGGTGGCGGACCCCGACTTGACCAGGCGTGAGGCTCTTCAGGGCTCTATGAGCTCACTCAGGCCTGACTCTCCTTAGAGGGGGCGGCCGGGGGAACCGACGTCTGGAACACACGCGCTGGTTTCCCCCCACAGCGTAGCGCCAGCCCGGGGGCTGGGGAGCAGCGCCATGCCCTGGAAGCTCAAGCCCATGACCCCCTTGATCAGGCTGCAGCTCTGCGAGCCCCGTGGAGGTGCCTGCAATGTCCAGGAGATGGAGGGAAGGCACAGGACTGTCTCTGTCCTGCGTTTTGTGAGCCCCAGATTACACCTCTGTGAAAGGGGGTGAATCCCTCAGGGGTACAGGCCGGTAACGTGGGGGGCACAGAGCCTGTTCCCTAGGCCCAGTGAGACGGCACGCCAGGACAGCAGGATCTGCGACTGGCCCCTCTCTGCCCTGAAGCCTGGGGCTGGGGCCTGAGCTAAGCGGGTGTGGCCTGAGGGTGCACCTCTTTCTTGGCTGCAGCCGCCCAGGCAGAGGAGTGTTAACTCCTGGGGGCTGGGATGGGGTGTGTGTGTCTGTTTTACTGTCTCAGATCCCCTCCTTTTCCAAATAGGGGCAGACAGAGACCAGCTGTGGCAGCTTCTCCTCCCTCCAGACTCCCTTCCAGCGTGTGGGCCCTCAGCTCTTGTTTGCCCCAGAGCGGGGCCTGACTCAGAGCAGAGCTGCCCAGCGGACCGTCTGGACAGAAGCAGGCTGCCTTGTCTTCTCCGGCAGAGTAGCAGGAGGGTTCCACCTGCCAGCCTCTCGGTGGGCAACCGAGCAGGGCCCCTCCCTCGCTGGGGTCTGACCTGAAGCGGTGGCCGCTGTCTCCTCGGCCAGGAGCCACTCCTTCTCCTGCTGCAGCCGCTGCAGCTCCCGCTTGTGGTGCTGCTGCAGCTCCTGCATCACCTGCTGGTGCGAGGACTCCATCTCCGCCAGGCTGCGCTCGCACGCCTCCTGCAGGGGCGGGGCCAGAGCGCAGGGGTCAGTGCTGCCTCCTTCCCCAGCCTCCACCTGACCCAGCGGCCCGCCCCCTCCACGGACCTTGCAGGCCCCTAGCCCCCAGCTTGGAGCTCCCGCCTCCTGCCCTCCGGGCTCCAGCCCTGCTCCTGTGGGCCCCAGAGGCCTCCCCACGGCCTAGCAGCCCCAGGCCTGAGAAAACGGGGCCACCACACCAGGCTCACTGGGAGCTCCAGACAGACACACAGCCGGAGGGAGGGCAGTGGTCGCTTCTGACTCGGGGTGACCCCGTGTGCTCCCCCGAGCAGAGCTGTGCTCCCAAGATGGGGCTTCGAAACGGCTGTGGTCTCTCCCCAGTCGCCAGGCCTTTCTTCCAAGGCGCCTCAGGGTGGGTGTGGAGCGCTGGTGGCGGTCTTTGCCGTCCGCAGCACCCGGCTTTAGCTCACGCTGGTCCCTCTGCCAGGGAGGGCTTCTGCAGCTTCCTGAGCCGCTGTGTGCCCACCTTATCTCTGGGCAGCCTCCCCCAGACCTCCAGAGTACAACACCTGCCTAGGTGTACGCCTGCTTCCCCAGGACAACAAAAGTTGGTCCACTTCAGGGTCCCCGGGGTCCAGACCTAACGATGGGTGCTCAGTAAATGGGCTGGAACTGGCGGCATAATGCAAAACAGCTTTAAGACAAGGTTGGCCAGTCTCACCACAGAACACAGGGGAAGAGGGTGCCCAGGGCGGCAGGCTTGGCAGGCGAGGGGCAGTAGACAGGCGCCTTAGAGCACCCCCAGCCCCGGAAAGTCACGTGAGTACAAGGCACACGGGGGTGGGGGGTGCTAAATAAATGATGGAGTCGCACAGCGGCCAGGCTGCTGGGAAAGAGTGCCGGCTGCGGGCTGCAGTGAACTGGGGCCACTGAAGGAACATGAGCCAGCATCTGACCAGCTGGGGTGACCCCTTTAACAGAAACCAGCCACACAGATCCAGACAGAAGCCACAGGAGATGTGCAAAGGGAGGGGGGCATGGGGCTGTGGCCCACGCTGCCCAAACGCCCACCTGCTAAGCCAGACCGCCCCGACAGACGCACTGCTGCAGACGCCGGGACCATGGAGCTGCCCCATGGGTTTCTGCGCCTCTGAAAACTCGCTCTGACCCCGCAAAAGGGAAGCGAAGCCGCCAACCCAGGCCAAACCCCGCTCAGTGCTGGCGAGCGGGTCCAACTCTGGGCGCCTGTGCAGGACAGCGAACTAAACTAACCGCTGCAGAGGGTGTCCTCCGAGTGCCCTTCAGCTCTCCCTGCGCATCTGCTCATCAGGTGACCTTGGGGGGGCGGGCGGGGAGATGATCCTGAACAAGCACATCCTAGAAGGCTCCTTACAAGAGAACGGTGAGGCTTGGTCTCAAGAACTTTGGATGTGGTGCCAGGAAGGGCCGGTCGTGGAGAAGGTAAAATAGAGGGGCAGCGGAAAAGAGGCGGGCCCTCCAGACAGGGACTGACACAGCAGCTCGAGCGAGGCAATGGCTGTGGGGATGGCCCAGGACCCCGCGGGGGTTCTGTGTGCCCAGGGCTGCCCACCCTGTGAGAAGGGACCCGAAGGCCCCTAACCACAAGGTCCTGCACTGTCAGGTGGGTGTGATGTAATCACAGGGGTCTTTCAACGGGGAGGAGGGGGACAGAAAAAGTTGGAAGAGCTGTGACTGCAAGAGGAAGCAGGGAGTGCGGTGAGGGCCCGGCTGTCCTTCTGAGCTTTGACGATGGAGGAGGGCCGGCTCCAAGGAATGCAGGCGGCCTCCAGAAGTGGGAAGAGGCAAGAAGTGGTTCCTACCCAGAGCCCAGTGGGGAACACAGCCCTACCGGTGCCTGCATTTAGCCCGGCAAGACCCGGGATGTCCCATCCTCCAAGCTCTGCTGGCTCAACCCCTGTGCGTGTTTCTAAAAGGAAGCATAATAGATTTGCTTCAACAGCGATTGGGTGGCTTCCGAGGGTGGGGGTGGGGGGGTTTAGTGAGCTGGGTTTCCTTCCCACCCTCCCTTCCATGTGTCTGAATAATTTCTGGAAATGCAAACCCACTCCTTCTACAAGAGAACACTTTCAGATCACTAAAATGGTTATGGGGAGAGCCAGGGAAGAAACTGAGGCACGGGGGCTCCTAAGAGGCTGTGTGCCCCCCTGTGGGTTTGCTCCTAGAAGGAGATTTGCTGGGTCCACAGCGACGCATGTGGAAGTTGAACATCGGATATGGAAGCCCCAAGAGGAATCGGTGCATTTGAACGGCGGTGCTGGGGGCGAACATTGAAAGTACCGTGGACTGCGAAAAGGACAAACATCTGTCTTGGAAGAAGTACGGCCAGAGCGCTCCTCAGAGGCCAGGATGGTGAGGCTTCCTCTCACCGACTGTGGACATGCTGTCAGGAGAGATCGGTCCCTGGAGAAGGACACCGTGCTTGGTAAAGTGGAGGGGCAGCGGACAAGAGGAAGGCCCTGAAGGAGACGGATTGGTACAGTGGCTGCCACCGTGGGCTCAGGGAAAGGAGCCCTTGTGAGGGCAGTGCAGGACCCGGCAGTGTTCCGTTCCGTGCACAGGGTGGCTGTGGGTCGGAGCCCACTGGATGGCACCTGGCAACAACAGGCCATCTCCAGACTAGAGGGGTCCTGCTCAGCCCCTCTGACAGCACCCATCTTGTCAGCAGCCACACCTGCCAGAAGAGCCCCCCTGAGTGCTGGAGCAGGGCAGTATGAGGGAGAGGAGGGGCCAGGCCCTGGGGCCCAGGGCTGCCCTGAGCAGCTCCCCGAGCTAGACAACCCAGACAGCTCTGGGCCCCAGACCAGGTCTTCAATATGCCTCCACTGCCGGGGGGTGGTGGTGGAGGGGGGACGGGACTCAGGTCCTGCTCGCCTCAGGTTCCACCAGGCTGTAGAGATCACCTGTCCACCGTGCCCCCATTCTTGTGTCAGAGCACCCTGGGGGGGGGGGGGGAGTGCTCTTAAAGGGCCAGGCACTGCGGCTAACGGGAAGGGCTGAAGGCTGAGCTCAGGAAGCTGCAGGGCCCGTGAGAAGGAGGGTCTTCCAGATGCACAAGCCTCTGTGCCCGCCTTGCAGGATGGAGGCCACCCTTTGCCAGAACTGGCACTGAAGATGAACCTTCGGTGGGAAAACCCCCAAAACACCCCCCCCACCCCAGCTGCTGCCCTGTGGGGGCAAGTCCCAGCCATGTAAGTGGGCCACCATCCAATCCGGAGGCCAGGCTTGGGCCTCCCTCCCCTGGGGCGGGGGTCCAGAGATGACTCAGCAACTCTTCTCTAGCACCGGCACCCCTCTTCTGCTCGCTGCTCGTGCTCCTCACCGCCCTTGCAGGACACCTGCACTCTTGTCACAGGCTGACCTCACTCAGTCTCCCCACCCGCAAGCTGAGAAGTCCAGGGGTGCTTTGCACACCTCGTTTCGGTTGCAGCAAAACCAAATGGCAGAGCACGCTGCTTCCAGCCATGGAACGGACTCAACCGGAACCACGCCTTTGACAGGTTGGTGCAGATGGTCCCCGGCCCCACCCATCAGAAAGGGTTCACCGTGCACAGTTTATCCCCACCTGGTGGTGACCCCCCTCATCCCTCCCCCACCCACAGGAGCCACTGACACCCTGGGCTTCTTGCTCCTGCTCAGTCCCCAGGGCCCCTTAGGCCCACCCTGTATGCTAGCTCTTGGGGGAGGAGGCTTTTCCAAGGACCCTAGAGGGCCCCCTGCCCCAGTCTCTGGGCCCTTGGGGCTTCCCTCTGCCTGACCCTCCCCTCTCCTGACACCCTCCCTCACCCCGTCCCCCTCGCCCACTGATCCAGCTCTCCCTCCAGCCTCCCTCTTCTCTAACATCGTTGTGTGAGGTCACTGCCGGGGCCTGAAGCCCTGCCTGCCAGCCCACAGGTCTCACCCCTTAGCAGGACAGCAGAGGCCCCTGTAACTGCACAGCCAGGGTGGGCTGTTCACATGTAACACCCAATGTCCTCAACCCTACCCACAGGCCAGTACCCAGCACAGCGCCCACCCCTCGGGGAGAGGGACCCCTCTCACAGTCAGACCCCCAGCAGTCCCAGCCTCTGAAAGGCTCCTCCTGCCCAGAGGCCGGGACCCAGCACGCTTTTCTGTACCAGCCCACCCTGTAGTGACTGCGATGGCCGAGGGCCTGGGAATTGTGTGCTGGTTACTGAGCACGGCCGTGACTGGGCATGAAACCAGGCCAGGGTCTTAAAAACAAAGGTCGCAGGTGCCCATCCCCGTGGGCTTCCTGATCACCCCAGCACGTTTTGTTCTGAGCTGTGTTCTCTCGGGGTGTGGGGATGGCGGGAACACTAGAACATGGGCTGCAGATCTGGGCCCACGTGCAGGCTCAGGGACAGCTGGTCGTTGGCCGTCGAGGAGAGTTTACACCGGGGGAAGGGGCAGTGGCGGCGGCGGTGACAAGTCAGGGCTGGGTTCATCGTTTATTGTCTAGACTGAAGGCAGGGAGAGGCCACACCAAGAAAGGAGAGCGCATGTGCACACGCGTTGTGTCTAGAGCGGTTCCACCGTGCATGTAGGAGGAGAGTGAGTCCGGACCCTCACACTCTCCAGGGAGACACTGACTCTCGCTGGTGGCCCTGACCCAGTCACACCTGGAACGTGCGTCTTCTCTCCTACTGACCGACACACGCAGAAAGGTGAGGCGACAGACACTTGACCAGAACGGCCCGTCCACCGGCCGCTGGGGTGGGGGGGCACCCCAAGAGTGCCACAACCAGCAGGGAGAGTGCTCAGCCAAGACTCCATGTGCCACGTTCCCAACGACAAGTCTCTGTGTCTTTTCTCTGTAAACCGTGTTCAGAAGGTCCCATAGAGAGTAGAGTTCCTCATAAGCTTAGGTCTACAAGCACACGCACACGTGAGCTCGTGTGCACACACACATACATGCATACGCACGCTCGAGGGCCCACTGTTAACCATTTGCCCACACGCCGTTGTCTTCAGGACTAGCTCCGCCGCCAGGGAATCTCAGCCTCGCCAATCCTGACATTTGGGTCAGCCCCTTCCTCGCTGAGGGGGGCCCCTGTGTATTCTGGGGCTGCATCTACTACACACCAAGGGCACCTCGCTACCCCCAGTCATGACAACCAAAGAGCTCTCTCCAGACATGGCCAAATGTCCCCTGGGAGACAACACTGCCCCAGTTGAGAACCACTGTCTGAGGCTGCCCACCTCCGTGACACACACACACACACACACACACACCCCTGGGCCACTTCAGGCTCCTCTGTCTCCTAGGCAACCCTGTGTGGGGGCCTTCTGTCCTCTGTGAACCCCGCTGCCCCAGGATGGCACAGTGGATGGGGAGGAATGGAATCGACCACGTGCAGGGTGGCACACAGGGGTTCACACACAGGCTCTGCAATCAGCCAGACCTGAGCTCAAACCCCACCTGACACCTGTAGGCCGGGTGACCTCAGCAAGTCACGGAACCGCTCAGAGCTCAGGGGCCTGGTCTGTAAAGTGGGCCTGTGGTCACGCCCACCAGGATCGATTATTACCACTGTGGGGAAATGAAATGAGTCGATGCATGTCACATGGCTCACACGGGCTGTGTCTGACAGCACGGCCGCCCAGAGCCTGCCCCCCGCCCCACAGGCTCACCTGAGAGATGTACCCCGGAGGGACGGGGCTGTCCTCGTGGGTCTGGGGTGCATCCTGTGGGGCCTCCCCTCGGAGACGCCAGACCTCCAGCTGGGCCCGCAGACACTGGACCTGCAGGAGCGGAGGTGGGGTGGGGATGGAGGGAGGTCAGCAGGGCCCGAGAAGGGGAAGCAGGCCTCGGGTGGAGATGTAGGCAAAGGGGAACACCCCTGCCCCGAACCCCTTGGATGGCCAGATCAATGACGTACAAGAATCTAGGCCCAGAGGAGACTTGATAGGGCTGGTCACTCAGACTGCCCGCATGACAGAGGTGGTAAAGACACCATCCCTGAGCCTGACTGCCTGCCTATCGGCGAGTGTGCCCTCTGTCCAATGAAGCCAGCGTGCAGAACGCTAACAGCATGGTGCGTCAGGCAAAGCTGCTCATGAAAGACCTCCTCTAAGTGTGGGAGAGCAAATGTGTCACTGAAGCCTGCCACCAGCTACGGCAATTGAGTCACCTGCCACGCGTGTGAAAAACGGACAATGAAAAGGCAGGACCACAGAGGCCTGGACGCATCAGCGTCAGGGTGCTGGCAGGGAGTAGACAAGTACCGGGCCGCCAGAAGAACCGAGGGCTGGGGGTGGGGGGCGCGCGGAGGAAGGACAGCCAGAAGGCTCCTGAGACACCTTGGCAGGAGGTCCCAGTCCCTGGAGAGCGGCACATCTGGCAAGGCGGAGGATCGGGGGAAAGACGGAGGCCCCAACGAGATGGACGGACGCCCTGGCTGCAATAAGGGCTCGGATGCAATGACTGTGAGGACCTCGAGGGAAGGGTCGGGCTTCCCTTCTGTTGCGAGTCAGCCCCAACGTGACGGCCCCTTACACCCAGAGGGGGGCCAGTGGAGGAGTAAGCCAGCTAGTGACGGTCAGGAGGGCATAGGACAGGTGTGGCTCTGGAAGGTAATAAGTGATTTCGGCAGTTACTGAGGTGGGGTGAACTGAAATGGCTTGATGTGTCTCTTCCATCCAAGTCTCCACAACGCCCACGCAGGGCTGGGTGGGGCTATGCAAATACGATGTGGGAGACACCCGTCAGTTTCAGTTGCCGCTCCCCTGGCTCTAAGGATGAGCCATCTCAGAAGCAGAGATGTGGAGACATCCCAGCATCCTAAGGAAGAAGAGCCACCAGCCAGGCTGGTTCAGGATCCGTGTCTCACGTGGCCATGGCTGAGGCGGAGGCCAGAGGCTGAGACAAGCAGACCTTGAGACAGGGCAGAGGAGCCGAGCCGAGACCATGACACTGTGAGGCAGAGCTTCCTGGCCCACGGAGCCAGAGGCCACGGGACCCCATGGCTGAGAGGCTGAGGACTGGAGAGTCGTGGCTGCCGGCTGAGGAGCGGTGTTGCTGCGGACCAAGGATTGTGTCCTTAATGCTTTCTGATCCTGCTTGCTAACCTGTGAACGTCCCTAACAAACCCCCTTACCAGACAGCCATGCCCACGGCTATTGGGTCAACTCTGACTCACAGGGACCCTCTAGGACAGGGCAGAGCTGCCCCTGGGGGTCCCCAGGACTAGCTCCTTCGTCTTTCTCCTGTGAGCCTGCACTGGGGGTACTATCGGTAAGTCCCAGGCACCACTGTACTGGATTCTCAATCCAACAGGAAGCTGAGCATCTCGGGAGGGAAGGTTGGTGTCAGAGGGGACAAAGCAGGATGATGGTAGGGAGCGTGCATGAGCCCTGCCTGGAGGGCTTCTCCTTCTCCCCGCGCCCCAGGGTTTCTCCAGGACAGCCGATTCCACCTGACAAGGCGCCTGAGGTGTCAGGCTGGATGGGGGTGAGCTCCTCCCAACCTGGCTGCCCCTCAAGTGGTGCAAGGAGTGGAGGGAGGCTGGTGGGGGCGCTGGGGCTCCAGGGTGGCCAGCTGAGGTGCTTACCTCCTTCTCCAGGGCCTCGTGACTGTCGCTGGAGGGTCCCCGGCGCTCCCCGCGGCCTTGGCTGAGCAAGGCGGTGAGCGGCACCCGCTTGCTCTCCCGCAGTGGCAGCTTCTCCAGCTCCTGCCATTTCTTCTCGATCTCCTCGCTGAGCCGGCTCTGCTGGTCCTCCGTCAGGGGGGCGCCCAGGCCCCGGCGGGGCCCCTCGCCAGTGCCGGGGGACGGTGGCTCTGCCACGCGGCCGTCTGTGGCCTCGAACCACTTGCGCCGCTCCTCCGAGCGCTGGGCCAGGCCCCGCTCCAGCTCCTCCTGCTTGGCTGGCCGGTCGGCAGTGCGGGCGGCCGGGCGGACCCGCTGCGGGGTGCCTTGCGTCAGCGGGGAGAGCTGCACATACTGCGAGGGCTGCCGCTGCCCATCCGCCTTCCGTGGGCCGCCCCGGCCGATGACCTCAGAGCCTGCCCGCTGCTCCCCGGCCTTCAGCGAGCCCTTCAGGGTGCCGTGGCTGTGCAGTGCGTTCTCCTTGTTGTGGTCCGAGAGCCTAGGACGCCAGCACAGCCCATCAGAGGGCCCTGCCCACTCGGACCCACAGGAGGCAGCCTGCTGTGGGCAGAGCGCCCTGGAGGCGTGGCTTGCCCTCCCTGTCCCCCCCACCTGTAAGATATGCCGTCGGATTGGGGAGCTCTCCTGTAAAGCAACCAGGAAGTCCTTTGCAACGCTGACGGATGGATGAGTATTACAAGTGAGAAATCTCTACAGAAGTGTCTACAGAAATCTCTACATGTGCTCAAGGGGCTGGGTTCTGACCAAGAGAAACACCCACAGGCACTGCTGGCCTCCGGAGGCACAGAGGCCACATGCTGAGCTGTCCACCAGCCATGCACACACACGGTCACACCCCGTTAAAGACAACACTTCCCAGCATCCCTTGCAGCTTTCACACCCATAGGATGGCATTCTGCCCAATGGGGTGTGAGAAGTGCCCTGCTTGTCACCCCTGCCCAGAGCTACCTACAGAGTTGCCCCAGGAGGCCTGAACTGTGGACCTGGGTCCTGTTCAGAGCGCGAACTGACTACCCGGCGTAAGCCGCTCTGTGGCAGCAGGCAGCCTATAGTGGCACAATGCCCCTGGCTAATCAAGAAGCTGGCCGCTGGGAGTTCATGCAGAGGTCCCTCAGAAGTGCCTGGTGATCGACCTCCAAAGAGCAGTCACTTACAACCCCACGGAGCAGAGTGCTCCTCTGATGGACATGGGCCCAGGAGTTGGACCAGGTGCAAGGGCAGCCCAGCCTGGGTACTAAACAACCCCACTGCACAGCCTGGCCTGATACTAAATAACTCCAGCCTGTGTACTACATAACAACCCCACTGCACAGCCTAGCCTGTATACGAAATAACTCCAGCCTGTGTACCACATAACAACCCCACTGCACAGCCCAGCCTGTATACGAAATAACTCCAGCCTGTGTACTACATAACCCTAGTGTACAGCCCAGCCTGGGTACTAA